>NC_071466.1:94496103-94796103 GCF_028500815.1 Rissa tridactyla
ACAGGGTGAAGAGTAGGTCATGCACTTCTTAACAAAAACTCTTTTTCAGAAACAAGACCACTGGCTGATATTTTCTGTAAGAGAAGGAGGAATGGTATCTGAGCTGGAGGTCATTTATTGTTTAACAACTCCAGACACAAACACACACATAAAAAGCACATAGATTTTGGTTTTAACTTGTGTAAGTTCTTGAAGACGCCGGGAATGCAAACTTGGATCTGAAATTTCCAAAGTGTCTCCTTCCAAAGGGGATGTAATTTGAACTTTGAATTTGTATCTTCCATTCAGATGGGGTCTACAATTCCCCCTAAAATAAAGTACTTTTGCAAAATTAAAGGAAATTGTAACAGCAAAAGAGTGAAAATGAAGATATTTCAACTTAAAGTTGAAATGAGCTGCAGATTTCGTGAGCTAGAGAGATCAAGAAAGGAATTTTCATAATGTAGCACTAGCAAGAAGAGGAGTATTTTTCCCCTAAATGAATCTTGCAATGCATGAAAGGAGGTTTGTGCAAGACAAAAAGGAAAAAATGCAAACCTTTCAGTGGACTAGAACTCCTTGATCTCTATGGAATAAAGACGGAGATATAGGACTAAGTTCTGCTCTCATTTATGACAATGTAAGTCTGAAGCAGTGATAACAAGTTTGATTCTTACATAAATCTGATACTAAGTTGTTATCATACTACCAATAAGAGTCATGATACATTTATTTATTGGATTGGTGAAGTTTTTTTTGGGTATTAGTATTAGTAGAAATTCTGTTCTTTCAATGAGTACTATTTCCCTTTGTCTCCTTGTTGCTGGGTGATGATCTGGAGAAACCAAGGCCTATTCTGAAGATTTCTCTATCACAAAAGGCAATACAAAGTGCCCAAACTGGCATTATATCCTCCCACACTCTCTACCTATGGGGTATCATGGTCACTGCTCTGCGGAGAAAAGCAGTGGCAAGGACAGAATATGACCATGAAATGGATTCCATAAGAGTATGAAAGATAATCATTCTGGGATTCTTTTGTAAAATGTTTATTGCAACTGTGAAACCATGATAGTGTAAATGTATCTTCCATCACTTATCCAGAACATTTTCATCAAGTTAATTCAAGATATTCTGGAGCTGTAGTGATCTCACATGGAAATAAAAAACTCCACAGGAAAAGGAATTATCCATATAGGTATAGGTATTTGGTTAATATTTGAGGTAGGATTTAAAGACATATATTAGCATGTCAAAATTTTTCACCTTGTTTTCAAGTTTTTTCGCCTTATCTTTTGTCAAGAGCTTTTTTACAGCTTGTAAAACACATCCATTCCATCAGAAAAACCAACGCAGACCACAGTCTTACTCATTTTCTCAGAGGCATAGTCAGGGAAGGGGTTGCAGATCATACAAATCATTCAGGCAGTCCAGATGCCTTTCTTCACTATATCTACTTGGACCTTCCCTATCAGAATCAGAAGTAAACTTCTGATCTTCTTCTGAGGCAAAAAAAATTTGCCTCCTATGGCAGATTTCCTCACCTGGCAGGGCACATAGAGTCACTGACAGTAATGATAAGTGACAGATAGTTTCTGTGATTTTATGACAATCTAAATGTGTGTAATACCAAACAACATCAACATTAGGCATTCACCCTATCATGTAGCCGCCATACTAGCTGTGTGTCCTACCCTGTCACATCATGCACAATAATTTCCAGTCCATTTCTCTGCTGAATAGCTCTTTTTTACTTCTACCTGAGCTGCTCTTTCCCATTCGCAGAGTCAGGGCATAGTTACAGAGAAAGCTGCACACCCAGCCCTTTTTCACCACTCTGGTATTCGTCCCTCTTCTTCCAAGGATGTGCTATAGCATATGCATGATTAGTGGAGGTGTCTATGTTCCCAGGAGAGGAGTAAGAGCAGGAGGGTTATCCCATATCTAGGGGATTAAAGAAGGAGGAAAATGTTCTCTCAGGGACACAGCCCAGCCACACAAGGGAGATAATTGTGAAAGAAAGGTTAGTGGAGTAGAAAAATAAACAAAATAAATCGTCTTATTCCCAGTCCCCACTGACTCTTTTTGTAAAGGCTGCACGTGTGCGGGTGCAATGACACGTTTTTTGCCTTAGTATTAGAAATGATTCAAATAGAATTGTCCCTCACAGTGAGGTGAAACATTGTGGAGATTTTATAAAGTTGTATAAGGTCAGTCCCAGTCACTTGGAGGTAGAATATGTACCATCATCCTCCATGACAAGGTTCAAATATATATGTTCACCTTTAATAGAGAGAATCTGTATGTTCCCAATAAATCCCTAGTGATGCTTATGCATCTCTATCCTGGTAACTCAATAACCTCAAGAAGGTTTTTTTGTTTTCTTTGCTTTTCATGAAACAGTGGAGGGAAGTTTGCTCTTGAATTAGTTCATCTCCATGATGTATTTATTTTTATTACTGTATTTTATGAAGGACCTATTTGCAGGCCGATCAAATAAACAAGTCCTGTGGCCTCAGATATGAACTATACAGAAAGAGGAACTCACACTTTGCATTTTAAAAGCTGCATTTGAGCCTATCACAAAGTAATTCATTCTAATGACATGGACATTTTCACAGCATAGTAGCCTGCTTCTACAAAAATCCCAAGACCAAAGCATTCTTACCTTCTACAAAAATATTGAAGTAAAGCAAGTAAAACATTTGATGTCAAGGCAAGAAATATCAATCTATGGCAATGGTTTGCAAAATGATGACTTTAATTCCATTATACCAAATGCCTTCTGTTGATACAGTCATTTTTTTTATGACAGATTTTAGTGGGAAGGGAAAGCAGTTGTTCATTGCAGTCTTGATTATATGGAAACAACTGTCTCACTGAGTCAAAGAGCGGGGGGGGCTGTATTGCTGCTGAAATGTATAACTGCATGTTAATGCTCACCGAGGTCAACAGCAAAATTCATACAGACTTTAGTAATGCAGAATCAGGATTCCATTGTTCAAATGTTCCTTATTTTCTCCCTGATGGGTTGCAAAAGATACCACTTTGCATAATAATTGAGTGGTTATTGAGTTACCAGGCTAGGGATAGGTGCATAAGCATTGGAAAAATTCTCACTAGCAAAAGTAACCTCCTTCCTGAGCTTCATCCTGAATTAGTCATCCAATCAAATGCAAGTCTTTTCTTTTTTTCTTTTTTTTGTTACTCCCACGTTTGT
Source organism: Rissa tridactyla (assembly GCF_028500815.1). Taxonomy (NCBI): domain Eukaryota; kingdom Metazoa; phylum Chordata; class Aves; order Charadriiformes; family Laridae; genus Rissa; species Rissa tridactyla. The sequence continues at coordinate 94,499,303 of NC_071466.1, forward strand.
CCTTTCGCCATCTCTGGGCAATGATGACACAGGTATATCCACTACTTAATTTACTACCCATCCTTTGACTACTGTATTCATAGTTTGCAGTATCCTGTGCTTTCCAGTGTACATATGCACTAAGTCCTGAAAGGGAATAACATAGATGTTTTCTTTATTCCTCAGTCTCATGTCGAAGGCTCAGACTCCTCAAACTGAGATCTGTTTACTTTCTGTATATACTTTAAACTTCAGCCTTGCATTTTTAGGGCCCATACAGAAATTACAGCAAGAGAGAGCTAGAGCCCTAAACCAGTGAAAATCTGCAGTTATTCCACAGACTCCATAGCTTTTTCTCGAGGGAGATGAGCACCACTGAGAGAAACCAGCACGAAATAACTTCTTTCTAATTGGTTTATAAAACAAATGTGATGTGCACTTAGAGCAATCAGAGGACCAGTTACCCAGAGGACTAGTTTTTGTTGCTTTTTTCATAATTTTGAAAGTGCATGAAGGTGAAATACAGTGCAATCTCTTTGGAAAGCACGTTTTGGAAAAGGAACACTTGAAAAATGTCTCTTACTAAAAGTGCTTGCCTTTGCTTCTATACTTCCTTTTCGGCTTATACTGTTCTCCCCCTTATCTTCCCCACCCGGCAGCTTCTTTTCTGATCAGCCTCTCCTAGGTGCTCTCTGCTCTGACAATGAATTAACTTCTTTTAGTTTTCTTTGATCCCATCTCTTCAGCTGATCTCTGGTCTTTCTTGAAGTTGAGGTCTCTAATTTTTTTCTTTTTTTTTAAAGTGAACATACAAGTAGTCTTTGAACATATGTCCTTAAAAGTTCCATTTTCTTTTTAAAGGTTTCTGGCTTTTTCTTTTACCCTTCTCCTGACTGGAAATAGAACTTAAAAGCTGAAAACAGTCTAAAACAACCATAACAGCCTGTGACCGAGGAAGAGAGTTTGGTTCAGAACATGGGGTCAGCAGGAAGGTTTCAACTAAAAATGAAGGTGCTTTGCTCCTTCAGATGTGTTTTGTTTGGGTTTGTTTTGTCTTTTTTTCTGGTGATATGAACTTTTATTATTCATGCTTTTGATGTCTTTTCTTTGTTCTCTCTCAGTGTTAATACAGACGGTACTAAATGATAATAGCATTACTGGCCACTTACACTAATAGTTTTGGCATTGGCACACTATATCCTTAAATAAAAGAAGTTGGCCAGATTGGATTATTATTACAATGTGTGTATATTTTAATGATCACACTTAATGATTTTCTGTCTAGGTCACCATTGTTCCTGTTTTATTATCAGCAATATTCATATCCACCCTGTAGTTATGCTTTACGTATGTTCCTAAATAAAATTACACCACTAATTTAATGATTTCATATCATGTGAAAAGAATTGTATAAAATCCAAACTGCTCCTTCTTAAATAAAGCTTACAATTATACAAAGTGTGAATCGGAGGTATTAGTAACCTGCATTTTCAGTTTATTCTTGACTGATGAGTAGGTCGGTTTTAATCAGATGCTGTTAAATCTCTGCATGAGACATTGGACCATTTGATCAAAACAAAGAGTGGAGAAAACATTGCTGTCACAAATACTTCATATGACATCACTGAAGGGAAATACAGAGTTGGCTTCTTAATAGTGAATTCTTCCTATTAGTATTATTTGACCTGTGTATCCCTCAGCAATTTCAGTACAGAAATAAGCAAGGCACAGGCCTGATTGCTGTTAACTCTGACAATGCCTACTGATGATCACAAGTATTGCAGTTTTTCCTCTGTAACTCACAGTATCGTGATGTTTATTTGGTTTAAGTAGCTGACAAGTTCTGTTTAATCTCACACTTAGATGGAAGAACCAACTTGCCTGTGAGTCTGAGTTAAGTCCATAAGAAACAGTGAAGTAAAATGTGTTCTGTAGTGGCCAACATGCCTGGTCCAACCAGGTAGGTCAATAGACAGTCACTGGACTCATCAGGTATGTAGAATTAAGCAAATGCTTAAATGATTTGTCAGATATTGGATTAAGTGATCTCTTCAGCTCTTAGCTAAGCTGCTGAAGGACTAGGAACTCTGAAATTCAAGGTGGTGAGTACGTTGAAGAAGGAGGAAAGAAAATTCCTCTCTTCATCTGTAGGAAGAAGAGAGATAGTTTCAGAGTGGTGAAATAGACAAGATGAAACATATTTAAGAAAGACTTCCTTCCTACAGCATGTCATAATATGTATTAGGGAGCTGCGAAACCGGATTATTTTCTTTAACGAGATTCGTTATTTTTGATTGACTTCTACCAGGGAAATTAAAATAACCTGTGCTGAAACCATAAATGACTTGAGATTTGGAAAAATATTATCTGCTCTCAATCTTCATTTTCTATTTGATGAAAGGAGAAACAAGTAATTATAGATGTATTGAAATATTTAATAATATTAAGATATTATTTAATGCAATTCTGAAGAAAGCCTTAAAGAATTCCTGCTAAGACTTGCAGATGACAAAGCTGATCTAAAGGCAGCTATTCAGATCATTTGGTAAATTGGCTCCAAATACACAACAAGCATTTGATGCAGCTAAAAGTAGAATGTTATTGCAGCTGTAGTGGCTTAATGGTATAAAAGTGAGGCAAGGTTTGTAGGAAGAGGCGCTGTTTTTTTTTTTGGATCAACGGGCTTAACTGGAAAATCACTCCAACCCCATATCTCATGCACAAAGCCCTCTTTAGCTGAAGGACAGCTCTGAATAAGAGAAAGTAAAAAAAAAAAAGAGCAAGCTGACAACAAAAGAGAGAGAGACGAAAGCTGCCACAGAATAAACAACATCCTAGTAGTTAGATCTGTCACCAGGGACATGAGAAATGCATCCCTTCCTGTTTTGAAATGGATGAGTGCCTTAACGTCTGGGCTATTCAATATTCAGGTTCGTATCTGTCTGATTTTGATCAGAGTTTCTGCACAGAAATGAAGAGCTCACGTGCCCAAGGCTTCTCTTTTTTTCTTTTCTGAGTATATATGCTGATCTCATAAAGATATTTCTCCTTACAAAACTTGCCTGGAGTAAAGCTAAGTACATTGTTTACACAGATCATAGTTAAAGGACGTGGGACTTTGTCCTGAGAAGCAGTGATTCTGGAAAGGGATTGGGAGTCATGGTGGATGAATAGCCGATTATGAACTCTTGTTGCAAAGCTGTGACAAGCAGGACTCCAGCACTCCTTGAATGTGAACCAGGGATGTTAGCAGGAAGGAGGGAGAAGGTATAGTCTCCCATCTACAGGGCAGAAGAGACCACCACTGGTGAGCTGTATGTAGTCCCGATGTGTGTGCTTCAAAGAGAATACTGCAAATTTATCAGTTTCAGAAAAGATAGACAAAAGTGATTCCAGCAAATATATCTCAGAGTGAAATAGTTTCTCAAAGAGAAGGACGAGATGTGATTTTGAAACAATCTACATGTAGACATGACAAAAGAAAACTGATGTTTACTTTAATATAACAAAAGCACAATAACAGTCAGTGATGGTCAATTAAGGATAGAGAAATTCAGACTGGAATCAATGTATATTTTTTAAGAGTAGACAGTTAACTACTGGAATAATTACCAAAGAACACAGAAAAAAGATTCTGTTGGTTGTATTGGATGTGTCTTTTCAAAAAAGACCTCTACTTCATCTGTGAGGTATTGGGCTTGACAAAAGAATTTTAAGACAAAATTACTTGGACTACTTTCTGTGGGAATCGTTCAGGCTTCAGACTCTATTAATCTAGGAACCTTGCAACCTTTCAGTCCCTGGCACATGCACACTGAAAATAACATCTCATTATAGCACTTCTTTTGCACGTTTTAACTCTGACAGACACTTAGCAATGAGCAAAACACACACACAGACAAAAAAAAAACCCCAAAACCAAACAAAAGAGAAAAGCTCACAGACTCTAGGTAACTGATGAAGGAGGAAGTGGCAACAGTGATCCCTGGTCCCAAAGGTAGTATCAGTGGCCACAGCATCACAAACAACATAAGCTTAGCTCATTGTTTGTCCTTATTATTAGTGAAGTTCTGGAACTGGTAGTCACCAATAGCATTCTCCTTAGTAGTAACGAAGAATGCACAGATGCCACTTGCTTACCCATCCTCAAAATGGGTATTAGGATACAGTTATTGAATATGCCATCTGTCAGACACTGCTACACCACCATTACCAGGAAGAATTAGTAAGAACTGATATAGAAGATAAAGCCTGAACTACATGGTCATACGTATGGTTTTCTGCTCCTTATTACAATTGTGCAGATTTATTAGCTCAAAGCTAACTTGATTAGTTTTGCAGTAAGGCTAACTGCTAACAATTGGTACTAGTCATGATTCAGCAAGTAACTTAAGGGGATGAATAATCCAAATGATGGTTTAAAGCTGAGCATGTTGTCACCTTTTGCTGAATGAGTGCCATGCAAAGGAAGCTAACCAGGAAGCAGCCATGGTCAAAAAGAAGGATGAAGTACACAGCCTGAAGTCCCTTCCAGCTTTTCGTTTTGTGTAATTTTAGGTAGATTTTAGGGACTGCTGGAGCCTAGAGCCTTGGTTTCTGGCAGACTTGGCTTAAATGCACTCGCAGTTCACATGACAAACTCTCCCTTCTCCTCACTGTTGCAATACGAGCCGATGTTGCACACCCTCTCTCCTATCCTAAACTGTTATTATTAGCACATGAAATTTCCATCTCCTCCTCTGTTTGAAATCCAAGAATTTAATAGTAGAAAGAAAATAAAACCAACCATCCTACAACCCTTCTTTGTTATTTAATCTCAACAGAGCTGTTTGCCAAGAACATTTTTTTCATTTTCTAACCTCTTCAGGCCAACCTCAGCCTCCCACTCCAAGGTCTGCTCTTGTTTTACGGCTAGGAGCTGCCCCAAAGGCATCATTCATTCCAGTGTCTGTTGCCTGTATCACCTCAGGAGATTCCAGCTTCTGTTTGTTGTCTTCTGATGGTGCTTTATTTAATTGAAGACAGTTTCTCATTAAATTCATAAAGGACCTAGACTTTTTTGCAGTGAAAACATTGGTATTTTTATTCCTTGCCTGGTGATATCTGTCCTTTACATATGACCTGATCTTGTTCCCATTATGTTCAGTGGCAAAATCCTTTTGTATTTAGAAGGAGCCAGCCCTTATACTTAGTGAACACTGAAAGCAATGCACTGTGATAAAATGTTTAAACTACTTCTTAAAAAAAAACCTCAGTGAAGGTTATTTTAGCAATATAAACAACAGCAAAAAAAAATTAAACAATGATTTAAGCACAAGGCTTCCTATTTGTTCTCAATTTCAACAGCTCTTCAATAAGCCTAAGGGCACAACTCAAAGAGTTTAGGTATTGGACTGCCTAAAAATTAAGAATCTGGCCCCAGTAAGGTCATTCAAAGAGTATGAATCAGGCTTCTACGCTCTAAGCGCTACTAGTGGCTCTAAGTCTAAGCTCTGAAGGCTTCCATAGGATAATTTACAGGGACTGGTGAGAGTTATGTGCCTCAATAGGATAATAAAAAACAAGTAATAATACACTGAGCAAGTCACCGAAAAGCTATAGAAAAGGCATAAGAGAGGGTGCTGAAATCTCACTTTTTGCTGAAGCCTTTATGAATCCAAGGCTTAAATAGTTGAGCTCTCTTATCTCTTCATGGGTCCATGTACATATAGGAGGTAGGTATATGTGAAGGAGCTTCATCAGGGAGAAAAGTAAGCTACCTAGACAAGTCTATAACCTGATTCTTTATCTGTCATTAGCAGATCTTCAGCTATCCTGCTTCTGTCCCATTAGATGCCAGAAGTTTTTTGTACAGAAAACAGGAGTGGATTATAGGTGGGCACAGATTTGGAGTCAGCTCCATACTATCATGTTTTTAGCTGCCTTCTACAGGCTGTAGATAGATTTCTCTATATTTTTTGTGGCTCAGCTTTCAGAAGTGCCTGTTTCTTACCAGTCAGTGTGAATTACTCTTTGGAGAGCCTTAGAGTATCTTATTGGCTGTGTAGGAAGCCCAGTTGCTTCATTACAGCTTTCTGAATCACACCAACAGAGCCAAGCACAAGATTTTTAGGCACTGAGAAGGCACAATTAGGCACAAGCAATGTCTCTGAATTTTCCATCCTTTGATTATAAGAGGAATTGCGATTTGGGTCTCCAGGTGCCATTATAAGAATGTCAGTAATTCTGATTAGCTGGTCCATTTTCAAAGAAGAATGTGGAGCAAACAGATCATTAAAATGAATTGGAAATTATACAGGCATTATGGTAACTTAAGACATAAACAAACAAGCCAAAGGCAGACACTACTCAACAAATTTTCCCTCTCCCGCTGGTTTTAAATCAGAAGGAACAATCAAGTAGAGCATTCATAATTCCTCCCGCAGTAATAATAAATAATGTATCTTCATAGCCAGATTCCACTTTGATGCACCTTCCCTGTGAAAACAGTGCAAGAATAAAAGTCCCACTGGATTCAGCAGTTTTCTTACCTGCCTCCTTTAAAACAACAAAACTGCTTGTGGAGAAAGTCAGGAACAAAGTGGGTAAAAACAACAATGAAGCCATCTTAATGTTGGTGTAGCATGCTGGTAGTTTTAGGATGAAGACAGGTCTGGTGCCCTTTTGATAATTTACACAGTTTGGGAGACATCGCAATTTCTTCTTTTTTTTTTTTTTTTGTGTGCTTAACAGTACCTACATATTAGGCCTAAAAGGCCGCTTCTTTGAGTGCTGACAAAGAGATAGAAAGAGATCTTCGTAACACAAAATAGACTACACTTAAGAGATCCTTATATGGAATTATACTTTGGAATGGTAATCTTCATATTAATTGAGTTCTCAGTATAACAGGTGACATGACTCATACTCACATCTGCTCTTTATATTGACATTAACAGCTGAGGAAAAGTCCTTTAGTGGCCTACTTGCATAATTCTGTTGTTGGATAGTATCATTATGAAGTGTGATCTCTTAGGGAAAATTATTTAATATTGGTACTAGAACAACAGCTGAAGGATTTAGTCCCATCAATCTGTATTTGAAAGATGAAGAGGAAAAAATAAGTTTTTCATAATACTTTTCTTCATCTGTTTTCCTTATTACCATTCGATATTTTTTCTTCCTGAGGACTTTCCTTTTTCTCTGTGCCCTTACTGTGTTCACAGAGACCTGCTATCATATTGTATGGTATCTGAAGTGAAGTTATGCATCTGATATTTTTACAAAGCATCGCTAATGTACTTCCTACACATTGTTTTTAAAACACCTCAAAATGTAACAGTTTCCTAAACCACAAAAAACATCCTACTAACACTGAAATTCCATGGGATATGTATGTCCACTAAACATTTGTATCTTTAAAAATTTTCTGTTATCTACAACAAGATTGCTTTTTTGTCTGTATAATCCACAGAAGATCAACCACTCCAGGTTCCCCCATATCTTTGCAGTGAAGTGTGAGTTAGATATACATGGTTGTAGTCTTCAGTGTGTGTTCCTTCTCAAAAGCTTTAGAATAAAAAATAAAACTACATTTGAGAATAAAGTGCACGGTTTTTCATCAAACAAGTATTTAAAATTACACAATGTAAATAAATATCTCCCCCCTTACCCTGAAAAAAAACCAAACCAGTATCTCCCATACACATACTTTTTTCCATTCATAGCCATTTTGCTGTATAGGTGCTACCACATAGTGGAATGACCTAATCATAAGATTCATCGGAAGAGAGTTGCACAGACAAAAACAGAAGAGTACTGGAGGAACACGGGGAGCCTGCAGGGAGAATTAAGATGTTTCATCCCTTTCCTTTCAGCTTCCTCAGCAAGACTTGCTCTACCAGCCTTGAGATTCTGCTCATACCACTTTGCAAACCAACGACCTTTAAATCTTTTTCATGCTGACAGACATTCTTAATGAAAGAGGCGAGTTTCGTTTCAGAGAACTTATGCAGAGCTCACAAAGGAATTGTGGCACTTCAATTTCATTTTAGGCTTCATTCATGTACTTAACTCTGAGGGGATTCGCAAAAAAAAAAAGCTGCTTTGCTGCTAGAGTGCTTCAGCATGCACAGGCACCAGAAGTTTTCAACACAAAGCTTAAGTAGGTGCCTAAAGTTTTCCAACTGTGTGTGCTGAGAGAAGCCACCAAGCTGGCTGAGCTGCATGACTCAGTGCCTAAGGCTGTCAGCAATTCACAGCTTAGGCATCCCTCTACCAAAGTCCCCTGAGGTCTGGTCTGATAAACTTCACAGTACACCTAATACATCCTGACAGCATGAAGGTCAGCCCAAAGCACAGGAGCCACAGTTATTTCTATTAAAAAGAAGTGATTATTTCAGGTTCCCGTCCTTTCCAGAACTGCTCAGTCTTTTAAAGAGCTTACCAAGGAAGCAAGCTGTACTGGTTCAATGATGGTGATACACTTCTGTGATTTCTGTCCAGTTTTGGGGATTTTCTGTAATTTGGGATTAAAGAAATAAACAGATTGATCCAGTCTCATCTGGCAAAAAGGAAAAATTGAATAACGTTCTCCAGTCACAAGTCCTAAATTCATACAAGTCATTTAATCTCCTGTCATTTCTGTTTGACTAGCATTGCATCTATCAGGTTGCCTGTTAGGAAGCCGTATTAAAGAATATAATTCTCCCCAGTCAGTGTGCAAGTATATTCGTACTTACATAATATGTTCATAGGTATGTAAGTTTCTTAATATGTGACTGTGAACAGATGTTGATTAAACTATACCTTTAATTGCAGGTGCTACAACATTCAGCATGACCACTCCTAATAGGCTTTCTGAATCTGAGCCTTTGTGTCTGTTTCTGCAAAAAATGGGAATAAAGATTTTTGTTGACACCTAGCCTCAACGAGTCTTTGCTTCCAATGGGGATGTGATTTCATGACATTTCTTTCATGAAATATTAGGTCTCCAGCACTCAAGTCACATAACACTGGGTCACTGAAACAGATTCACTACCTCTTCCCCAAAATGCCTGTGAAATTAGACTTTGGTGAACCAAATGCAGGGGATAATCACTGGATTGACCCTACTACGTATGAGTATATTTAATTTTTTCACTGGAAATCCCAATGTACCCAATGACCAAGGAAGTTTATACTTTGCTTCAACTGACTCACATGAAACCTGCCTTTGCAGTGGTATCTTCAAACCATACACAACTCTGTGTTGAGTTTGCCATAACAATTGCCATAAAAGTCAGATATTGCTGAACATTCATGCTTGGAAAACACAAGATTCAGCTCGCTTGCAATCTCAGCTGAGCTTAAATGGTTCTTTTGTGGATGAAAACATAAGTGATTACACAGTCTCACTCTATTAGGTGTTTTCTGCCGTCTGTTTCCACCTGTTAACAGCTTTAGTACCCTCACTAAATTCCATCATTTGACTTATGTATTTTTTATTTATTTGGGGGTGCAGCTAACCCAACAGTTATTTTCCTCTTTCACCTAGAATTTTTTTTCAGGATATCTTGTCCTGACTTTTTATAGTCTTACTCTGTGAAGCTGATGAGAGTCCTGCTTGCTCCTGCACGCTGTCCACCTTCCAATTTAACTTCCTCTAGGACAGCGTTAGCAAACATTAAGCATGGCCACAAAGACTAACAGGTATTAAAATTTTGTCTAACTTACTGGCATTGACACCATAAGGAAAAGAAAATAGTTTGAATAAATTCTTTGCCTGCTGTCATTACTTTCCCTAAAAAGGCAGGATTCTTGTGTAAGATTTTCCTACACATTGTTTACGATGAGAACAAAGAGTAGCAGTTATAATTTGTATTAGAAACTCTCAAATGCTCAGTATAATCCTCTGCCTCTCCCCAAGCTGCAAGTAGTTCAAATGTAGGTCAGGCAGTACACAAGAACATCTTTCAAATCACTCAGATCTATTACCCACAACTCAGCTGCTTGTTCATCAGCTGGTCCTTTGCTGTCTGCAAACTTATTATCTGTGTTCTACACGAAAAAAAACCCACATGTTTTTTCCAGAAGCTAATGAAAGTCTGTCTCATTCACCAGTAAATGTTTTTGAGGTTTCAATTCCTAGCTATTTACAATGCTTTATAAAAGGTCAGTAAGAACTGGGATATCACAAAACACATATTCTTAAAGCTGTTTAATGTACTTGCATGTAAGTAATTTTAAGACACAGATATGTAGCGAGACCTGGGTAAAGGATTTAGGAAGGTATAGCTTTTAAAATGTCAACCACTTACTTTTTCCATACATACAGTCTTTAGATTTGCCCTTTTGCTGCCAGTAACTTGGTTTTACTTGTCATATATTAGACAACCTTACATTTTTTTAATGTACCGACTATATTCAAAAGGAAAAAACACTTTAAAACTTCACAATAGTGGAGTTCAGTGACTTCAATAGTGATTCCTAACACTATGGCTCTCTTTTCCCAAGGAATATGAGAGCTAGAGGGGCACATGAATGTTCCCCACATATTCCAAACACGGATCAATAAATCTCACTTGTACAGAAATCACTCGAGAAAAAAAAAATTAAAAATGAACAGGCATTGCAAATATGTCTGTGCTGTGAGGTATGGCTTCACCTTTGGAAAGGTTTTGACTTGAGAAAGATAACTTGCTGTCTGCATAGTGGCAGATTGGTTGGAAAAAGGATTTATTTTATTTTTTCTGCTCTTTCTGTTTAATTAGCTTCTTGATGTTCTGGTATTTGGTGTAATGAATGAGAGCTTTTTGTTACCAACCCAACAGGAGAAGAAAAGATGTTTTGTGTAATGTAAGATTAATTTTTGCTTATGCAATAAAGACTGTTTCATGTCTCACATCTTGATTAAAAAAAAAAATAAGAAGGAAGAGAGAAATAGTAGACACTAATTGGAATGGCAGTTTGCAAGGTGATAGGGAGATGGCCAGAAACTAAATCTTCTAGAGCTGACCAACTGATCACAGGTCTTTATACAAAAGGCAGTCCGTAGCCTTGTTTTGACTCTGTTTTGGAGATAGGTAAGAATTTTGGGGATTACCATTCCCTTGTGTCTCCTAGAGCTCCTGAAAACAAACAAACAAAATGTTTAGAAATAAAATAGTTTCTTCCACTAACTACAATTTTGATTCAGATTTCTCTGGTTTAGCACTACTTAAAATCAAAGATTTAGAATTAGTTCAATTCAAACAAGAGTGGTGCTAGCTCACAAGATACTGCTGAACTCTATAGATTTCATTCTGGGACTCACATGCAAAGACTTTGAAAAACTGCTTTGAGTGCCTTACATTCTGAATCAGTTCTACACAGAGCAGTCTCCTTGGAAAAACAATGCAAAATCAGATATCAAATTGCTGCCATTTATCATGGGTGACCACAAAAAAGAGTGGTCTGGAAACAGGACAGAAAGCTTATGGTCAGCCTGGCTGTACACCTTTTCTCTGTGGGCGCAGTGGGAGGCACCTTATGTTATTTTCTGTTCTACTGGAGCAGTACAGAAAAACAAGTGGTAGAAGGGGCCCTCCATGACCTCTGCACCTTCGTAGAAACTTGTATGCACAGAGATGATCTAATTGCAGCCAGTCCAATTGAGTTTGGGGCAAGATAATGATAGCATTGTGCCAGTAGCAGCCAAGGCTCAAAGCTTGGTCTGGATTCTATTTTATTTTATTAAGTACCTTCAAAAAGGCAGATAGTGACTCCGCTGTGCTTTTTCATTATCATGTGGGTGGAAGGATATTCACTGTCTGATGTAGACAAATATTTTTTTTCCTCCAGATTGGATTCTTTCCCCCACTCCCAAAGGCAGCTTTCATCCTAGGTGTCAGCAGAGGATGTGCCTGGGTAAGGAAGGAGAGCAGGGTCGGGAAAAGTGACGGGAGTCAGTGGGGTTGCAGGGAGGCACATGCTACAAAACAGAGACTAGACACAGATGTAGGGGAAGAACAAGGAGGCTGGGAGAAGGTTTCCAGGAGGGAGAAAAAAGTTGTGATGAGAAGCCGCTCACACAGCCCACCCTTGCTGACATAGCCTGAGTAACAGCTTAACAGCTGTTAATACAGGAACATGAGCATGAGAGTGTGTGCGAATCAACACTCCAAACTGTCTAAGAGCACATTTGATCCCAAACTGATCCTCTTAAAGAGAAAAACAATCATCTAGTTAGATTAAGCAGTAACCACGGAATTACAAAGAGACTTTGAAAGCAAAGATGAAGTCAAGTTGAGAAGAAGTATAAAAGAAGCATGAAATTTTGTAACAGTATGGAGACACCTTGGAGTGAAAACAGCTGCAAACCTGTTTTGACGCTGCTGTAAGTCTCACTGCTGGCACCACAACCTCTGTCAAGGCCACACAGAGCAGCTTTCTCATCAGATACCTTGAGAACCCTGCATCCACCTTATCCCTACACATGCGGGATTATAACTTTTGGGCACTAGCTCTGGAAGGGTGTTTAGAAAAGTGTAGGTGTGGATTAACAGTTTGTAAATGTCTAGAACTGCATTGTTGACCTTGATCTTGAATGCATAGTTCCCTGATCTATCATTAATAAATCAGTAAATCACTTTGATCGTATTTTGATTTAAAGTGTGTGAACTGTGAAGTTTCCCTGTGAGACAGAGACTAGGACTGGCAGCTGTTGTGAGGGAGACAGAAGATGAATTAGGTAAGGAGCACTGAAAAGAGAGCAAGGACAGATTTGGAAAGAAATCTGGGAAGGGAATCAGAAGAGCCAAGACAGACTGGAGACAAGAGGTGGCTAAAAGGGGGTTTTGGGCTGATGTGAAAGATTGTGCCAACTTTCTTCCTTAGAGTCTGAAATAAAATCTAGGATTCCCAAAACTCATATCTGCTGTCTAGGAAAACATGTATCTCATCCCATTTTGGTGTTGGTGCGGGAGATAAAAAACCTCCTGCTGCTGTCATTTACTTAATCCAAGGAGAAGAGAAATGTGGGGTGGTTCTTAAGGTCACGATTCTATTAGCGAACCAAGTAGATGTTGCTTCTAGTACATTCAGATGCCATTTCCACTCTTAGAAAAATAGGATCATGGCTGTGAAGTTAAGCTGCCAAAGATTACAAATGGACAGAAAAAAGGTTACCAGTATGACCTTAATTTGGCTACCTTTTTCATATGAATTGTAGTCTTTAGTTACAGGATCACATTCTCAGGTCTCTCAAGAGTACTCCTACCTAACTCAGTGCATCGAAAGGACTTAATTAGCAGCTGTTCAATATTTTTTTTAAGCCTCATTGTTCAATATGTTGCCCTGGGCCTTATTTAAAAAACACTGTTCAAGCCCTGCTCTGAAAATAAAATTATTAATTTCCTCCTGGGCTTTTCTATGATGCTCATCACCAGAGAATCTGAGTGCTTTGCAGACAATGCATTCATCATTGTAAAACCCATGTGAAACTTGAGGGCATTATCTCCATTTAGGAAATAGGAAGCTGAGACAGAGATTAAAGTAAAATACATTGGGTGTCCAATGTGAAATACTTCAGACTGCCAAAATTAAATTTTAACATTATGCAATAACTTACATATTGATGGGTTAGTTCCCATGGACTTTGCTACCAACTGAAACCATTCAACGTTTCACAAAGCAGACCTAGAGGTACAGACCAGGCACCCAAAGACGAAGAACATATCTGAGTTTCAAATCATTGCATAAAGAGTTTTAAGAAGGCACAGGTATAGAACTAATTTTCCCAGGAAAACTAAGCTACATCTTCTGTTCCTGCAGTTCCCTGCCTCAGACACTATCAGCCTGTCAGCTTCTGAAATGAACTAGGAAAACGGATTTATAAAAATTCCTCCATTTCATTATCGAGGAATCTGTGTGTTAGCTGAGGTCAAAGTCCTGAAGAGGAAGTACCAAGTGATCTGTGGTTAACAATTTTATTATAATATCCAGAGACAGGATGTCAGGGATGCATGGGGGTACAATGTCAATGGAGGTGTTCTGCCATTTCCAAACTTTAGTCCTTTTAATTGTATTTTCTTACATAAATTAATGTGCAAATGACTATATGGCCACTTATGTTCGCAATATAAATTAAAAGCTTTTTGAGTTACCAGCATTGATGAATATGAAATGTAACTAGGAAAAAGTCACTACCAACTGCTTTCTCTTTGGAGACAGAGAAAAGCTTTTGAGCATTTTCTAATTGATAAGCAGTAATATGCAAAGCTAAAGATCCATTTTCTATTGCTTTCAGGCACAATTAATCTTGAGCAGCTTGGACAGCCAGCTCTTCTGGATTACAGAACTGTCAAAAAATATGAAAGCTCCACAAATTTCTTGCTAGGGCTCTTTGTGCTATTCTAGCTGTGAACTCACTAAGATCCTCAGCAAACTTTCTAGCCTGACATTTGATTAAATTAGTCCCCACATCTATGCCAGGAAAAAAATACACTCTGTGTTTACAACTAAACAATGTAAACCTGCTCAGTAACTGTAAAAAGTAATAATTAAGGAAAGGAGCTACCCCACTGTTCTAATATAGTACATAGGTTTCCTAGGACAATTAAAATTGTTCTTTGCAGTGTCTGCCTTTTCCCAGTGTGGCTAGTATGTTGACAGCCCTCAGTTTATTCATCCTTTGACGTGGGCATTGACTTCTCCAAAGTCTCTAGTGCTAGAGAGCTGATGGGGTTTTTTTTGACCCAATGGTCTAACTCAGCCAATTAATTTGTCAGCAATGCATTTAATACCACTTCGTTGAAACAACCCTTAAAGTGAATGGAGACATCTATGAAGGGATTCAGTTCTCAAGTCTTTAGGCAAATTTGCAGGGTCGAGGGAGCAAGAATAACTGAACATGCAATCTCTATCCATCTTCTCTAGTACATGTACACATATCCTCACAGTTTACCGTGGTCTTTCGAAATGAGGCTCTAGTGAGAGCACAGCCTTGTCCTCTGCAGGAAGGAAAAAAAAAGGAGTCTCCTTGCTACCCTCAGTACTTCCTCAGAGAGTAAAACTGGCCTTGAGTAGGAAATACGTTGCATCCCTATAGCAGGGGTGCTAAAGCAAGCAATGGGAAGGTGATTGCTCCTTCTAAGTACAGAAGTTGCATGGACCTGGCATTGTCTACACATATTGAACAATATCAATTTGAATAACACTGAAATGGCTGAAATGTTCATTCTCAAGTAAAAGAGTGATACCCACAATGAGGCAGCAGAATGAAAAGTTTAATTTTCAAAGCTACCAACTACATTTGCACCGAAATGAAGTCAACAGTTGAACCCTCTAAAAGTCCTGTTATAGGCACCGCAGACAGACCCTGTAGCATTTCAGATTTTAATTGCTTCATATAACACCAAGACCAACTTGGATTTTAGAGCTTAGGGTTTTCCTGAAGTAAGTTACCTCCAGTGAATTGAAACAGTTATGGGAGAGATTCAGCAAAAATTTAAGTGAAGGCTTTCCAAATTATTGTCCTTGCTTTGGATTATTATCAAAATTGAAGTATTTGCACAGAAGTTAAGAATGCTCTTTCACTTACTTCCTGAGAAAGAATAATGCATTTAAAAATCACTTTATGTGTATATAAAATCAAGATTATTAATAAAACAATGATGTTTTTTAGGTTTTTTTTCCTTATTTAGAATTCTTACACTCTTTTTGTTGAGTTGTTATTCCTTTGTCTTTCCTCCTTGCTGTCACAACAGTGCATCTGATGTAATTGTCATGGGCATTCAGTGCAACTCCTTAAAATATCTACTAACAAGAATTAATTTTTAAGAAAAAGTGTGGTGTCTTTTTGGCATTTGTTCAACTAATTATTCACCACCGTTACTAAATAAGAAGTGCCTGTGGTGCATTTTCTTGTCTTTCATTACATTTTGACTCAATGCTGAGGTGTCTCAGTTGATTAAAAGAAGGGCAATCCACTAAGAAATGTATTAATCTGGTTCATAAGAAACTAGAGCATAATTCTGTGCTTTGCTGCAAACCTCTTTTGGGTTCTTGAGCTGATAAATAATACATTTATCATTTAATCTGATGGTTCCAAGATGAGAATTACAACACTAACTGCCTGCCCTCCATTTCACTGTTTCCTGCTGGAAATGAAAACTCTGCCTGTCAAGCACGGATGTACAAGGCATGGCAATACAGTGCCCTGGTCTCCCTGTAACAACAGGAAAAGAGTCCTGCCTTTACACAATACTGTGCGCACCTCTGGCACTACATAAAAATGTTAGCAATGCTGCTGAGATTTTGTCTTGCCATCTCCCTGCATGTGCAATCACCACGTGCAGTGTTTATGATTTCAGTTAATGGCTGGTGTTGTGACTCATGAATATGTCAATTAGGCATAACAGTTTACGCAGGAGTGTTTGCAAGGGTATGAAGTTTATGAATGGTAGGGATCACTGTTTGCCAAGAGCAAGCAAAATGCGAAGACTTTTTTTCTGAGAAGATATTAAGTTGGGTCTACTAAGGTAAACACATTATAAGGCCTGTTTTTTTAGAACTTTTATCATCTCCCATTTCTGTTGAAGGCAAGAGAGCTGTGGCTGCTGAGGACCCCAAAATACTTACTGTTTTATTGAGCCTTTCTTATAGCTTATCCATTTTCACATGCGTTGGTAAACCTTTTAGGAGCAAGGTTTTTCTAGCTTTATGCTATGGCCTTATCATTGTATTTGATCAGGTATCTAAGAAATTAATTCAGTAGCAAATTTCCCCAACTACTTAGACTTCCCACACAGCTTGACTCTCTTAAATCACCTTTGCAGGGGGACTAGATACATTTGCAAAAAGTCTGAATATACTTTTTTCTAATTATATTTTCAAAAATGTGTAAGTTACCAAGGAGCCTGAATATATTTTTGCCTAGTGATTTGGGGAGTTCAAGTTAAGTTTCAGTCTCTCAGAAGGACCTAGGAATTACAATCACCTAAGCATAATTTAAAATTTCCCCTTCTTATTATTATGAATGGTTGGTACTTCCATGGTGATTAATCTCATCTTTAGACAGAAATACCAAGAACTCCAGCTAACTGAAAGTGATCCAGCAGTTGATATTAGGCTCTTTCTACTGATCAGCAAAACATATGACTGAGCCCTCAAAATGGTGCTGGAGATACTGTTCCAGAACTCTGTTGTACCTGGATTTGAAATATTTATCCAGGAACTTCCACAGGCACTTAAAAACTAAGACCAGCATGATAACAGTAGGTACAAGGTTGACAGCTGAATCATAGAAATTCTATACATTGTGGAGAGGAAAAAACCCTAAGAAATCAGACTGCGGAGTTGTTTCTTGGACATATACATCCAGAAATTTCTGAAACTGATTATAGCAGTAATACTTGGTGTGGTGGGTTAGCCTCGTGTAGCAGCCAAATGCTCACCCACCTACTCGCTCACTTCTCTCTCTGATGTGACGGGAAGAAAATAGAAGGAAGTTGAGAAGACCCGTGGACCAAGATAATGGCAGTTTAATAGGGAAAACAAAAGCTGCATGCACAAGCAAAGTAAGAAGAGGAACAAATTCAATAATTCCTATGGGCAGGAAGATGTTCAGCCACTTCCTGGAAAGCAGGGCCTCAGCACACATGCTTGGGAAGAATGACCATGTATGTCCCCCCTTCCTCATCCTTTCCTTGAGCTTTTATTGTTGAGCATGACATCATATGGTATGTCATATCCCTTTGTCAATTTGGGTCAGGTGTTCCAGCTATGTCCCCTCCTAATCCCTTGCCCACCCCAAGCCTACTCATTGAACATGGCAGGAAGAGTGGGGCAGAGTGGGAAACAGAGAGAGACTTGATGCTGTGCAAGCAGCGTTCAGCAGCAACTGAAGCTTTGTTATCAACACTGTTTTGGCCACCAATCCAAAGCGCAACACCCTATGGGCTGCAATGAAGAAAGTTAACTCCTCCCCACAAGACCCAGTACACTTGGAAAAGGTCTGTTAAACACTGTTGCTTCTGACTAGGTGAGACATTGTTTACATTGAAGCCTGAATAATACCAAAAAAGTTGTTTGCTATTCCCTTTTAGTTTCAAGACGTTTATAAATATCAAACCTCATTTGTAGGGACTAACCCTATCGTGCACTGAGATGCTTCCATTAGGTAAAACTGAGACCTGAAAGTCCCATGCTGAAAGGAACTGCCAGTATTGGAAGAAATAAGCAGGTCAAATACATAACTTTGCTACTGCTGCTACGCATTATTATTTCTTATTTTACTTTTTTGCCATAGGAATACATTGAAACAGCAGTCCTTTTTTTTTTTTTTTTTTTTTCTGGCTTAGGTACTACTCATTATATTTAATACAAAACATCCTAATTTCTGCAAAATATATTGATTCTAAGAGAATTGAAAATAGGAAAATATTGCATTCTCCAGCTGAATGAAGAGAATCTCAATTTTCGAGGCGCAGTGGATGAGTCACAACAAAAAGTTAGAAAAGGTGAATCTGTGCACCAGAAGATTGCCTTCATCTCTCTGTTAGTAGGTATAGAAGTAAAAGGGTGATTTTAAATTGCCAGTCTGTACCCTGAAGCCTTGATAATGGGAAGAACACATGGGGTAAACTATTCTGATAATGAGAAAATTAAAGCCTTTAAAGAAAATGGAGAGAAGATCTTTTTATTCATATGACCAAGCGACCTTCTTTAGATCTTTGCAAGTATAGGGGAAAGTACTAAGCAATCATTTCTCTGCCCTTTATCTAGATTATTAGGACAAGGACCATTTAATGAGTGTGCAGAATTGAGCGTTTTATTTTGAATCATATTTTGTCAAACTAGACACAGGGCAGGGCGTTTTGTGGCTCAGCTGTATGTTACGACAATGAAAATCCCACAAAAAATGAATACTAATTACATATTTCAGATGTTGACATTATAAGCATTTAAAAAATGCAAAATTCTAAAAAATCTCTGCCAAAAGTTTTTAAGTGACTTCTTAACCTTTCCTTCCAAACTAAATGTGATTTCTTCTTCAGTTGATTGCCATGTAGTAAACAACTAAATGACAACTATCAGGTTGTGTACTGACATGCACTAAAGTTATTGTAGGACATCAATGCTAAGGTATAGCAACAATCAGCAACCAACCTAAAAAGACACACAGAAGTTAAGATCCAACAAAACTTAAGGGAAATCCAGAATACGGCTTAGATAGGGAAGGACCCTGAACTTGTAGAGAAAGCAGCTTTCAAAAACCTTAAAAAAATATATTCCTTTCTGTAACTAAGAAGGAGTTTTGTCTGGTTAGTTGTTTGGTGACCATCTGGCAAAAAGGGGAAGCATTCAATTTCCTGCACCATTCTCCTAACACTTATTTTAATGAGGTGCTGATCTCAGTCAATAAACTCGTGGTTATATTTCATATTTAGGACTGATTCCATGTTTAGGAATGATCCCTCATGTGATTCTGTGATGTTGAGAGTGTTGCACTGGAGTAGCTGAGAGCTGAGTTTAACCAACAGCAGAACAAACTGACCTGTCTTACTCTACAGTCAAATATATGAAGCTAAGAAGAAATGATAGGAACATAATCTCTATGGTCCCAGCTTTCACCCGTAGGTTATACTCTGCCATTATCTGTATCAGTCTATCCCACCACTATCCTAGGCACTTAAGTATAGCTTGAAAAGACTCAGGCCTAAGACCTGATTCAAAGCTTGAGAGCAGCTCTGAAGAGAAGGACTTGGGTGTGCTGGTGGACGAGAAGCTCAACATGAGCAGGCAATGTGCACTTGCAGCCCAGAAAGCCAACCGCATCCTAGGCTGCATCAGAAGTATGGCCAGAAGGGCGAGGGAGGTGATTTAGCTCCTCTACTCTGCTCTGGTGAGACCCCACCTGGAGTACTGCATCCAGCTCCGGAGTCCTCAGCTCAAGAAGGACATAGACCTGTTGGAACGGGTCCAGCGGAGGGCCACGAAGATGATCAGAGAGATGGAGCACCTCTGCTATGAGGACAGGCTGAGAGTTGGGGTTGTTCAGCCTGGAGAAGTCTCCAGGAAGACCTTATAGCAGCCTTCCAGTACCTGAAGGTGGCCTACAGGAAAGACGGGGAGGGACTTTTTATCAGGAAGTGGAGCAATAGGACAAGGGCTAATGGTTTTAGGATGAAAGAGGGGAGATTTAGATTAGATATTAGAAAGAAATTCTTTCCTGTGAGGGTGGTGAGGTACCGAAACAGGTTGCCCAGAGAAGCTGTGGACGGTCCATCCCTGGAAGTGTTCAAGGCCAGGCTGGATGGGGCTTTGGGCAACCTGGTCTGGTGGGAGGTGTCCCTGACAATGGCAGGGGGGTTAGAACTAGATGAACTTTAAGGTCCCTTCTAACCCAAACCATTCTATGATTCTATAATTCTATGATTCCCCTCCTGGCAACCAGCTGCAGAGCCATTTCAAAAATCTGGTCTTTTTTGTTCAGCAAACTGCATATTGCAATGCAGAGAAAATTCTGTGGCCACCCAGCCTGAAGCAGCATGCTGTTTGGAGGTTGTATCTCTTTATAGGAGAGGCCAGAGGAGATAACATCCAGCCTGCTATTTCTCTGTAATGTCAGTGGTGGGCGAGGGTGTGAGGCTGAGGATGGAAACTGAACTTACAGATCCCCGGCTCACAGGCAGGAATTGTGCTGGAAGGGTAACAGAGCAGCTTTGTACAACTGAACAGAGCTGGAGAGGCAGCATTTAAAATTCAATATATAACTGGCTCTGAAAACGAGAGCTTAGAGAGGAATATTACAAGTAGGGCAAAGGATCAGGGACAGTATTATTTTCATGTACATACACTCCCACAGTTAAACTATTGAGAGAAGAAAGATACTAGAGCACAGCAGAAAATAAAACCCATAAAGAGAACATTACTTTTAATATACATATCTGCCAATCAAACCCTATACTGGTAGTTTTAAAAGGTGACCTGGTTGCTGCAGACTCCCTTGTGGGGAAATGAATCCAAGTCCAGTTGTCTGAATATAATAGAAACTTGGCAGGGGAGATCTAATAATGACTATAACTGTGTTAGGAAAAACAGGGGAGAAAAAAAATCAGTCTTCCAGTCCACTTTGGAAGATTGGCCATTTTTATGTGCTTAAAAAGAATGAACACAGGAATCATGTTTCTGAATTAGAACAAAAGTCAATTAGGACAAAAGCCTAAAAAGAAGCGATATAAGTGTCCTCTAAATTTACTATAGCTCAAAGCACCTATTATCAGTAGCTCCATTTGTTTTCCCAACTTTTATTGAACCCTTTGCACTGCTACTCCATGACTGCGAAGCTACTAAGTATACTAGGGTAGAGTTGATAAATGACTCATTGACACAATCAATCAAAATTAGGACTAAAATCGTGTAGCACACTCTACATGTGAAAAATTTAGGCTTTCTTTCTAATTTTAACAGATTTGTATTATAAAGACTATAACGTCCTGTGTAGTAGGACTGTGTAGTCTGTATTAATTGCATGAGGAACAAAAATATTAATTTCAAAACACAGCGTTTTCAAACTGAACTTTTCTTTATCTTCAGATTTGTAGGTGGAGCATCTTGCTACACTTTTTGTCTAGGTTAGAGGAATAATTTTTAATATGATTTTTTTTCCTAAATTCTTCTAATTTATGGTTTTAACTCCTATATTTTGACTGGAAGAAAGATTTCACAGTTCACTTCTGATAAGAAAACACCATAGGCTAGTGTTACTGATGAAAGTTACTGAAAACACATTAGAAGTTATTTGCTGCTCAGTTTCATGTAATAAATTCAATTCTACTCTCTGCATTGAATTTATAGGCTAAATAATAATCCCTTTTTAAATTAAAGACCCCTTCATGCCAAAAGAAATGTGAACAGTTAAATAAACAAACTTTTTCTGTATTGATTTCATGGGAAAAATAATGCTAAAACAATTACATTTAAAACATCTCTCCTTCTACTTTCCCACTTAATGACCCTAGAATTTTAAGTACTAGAAAATAAATCACTTGGTAACCCATATTGTTGGGACATTATCACACTATTGAAGCTCTTGGCAGGTATAGAATTATTTTTATAGGGCAGAAGTTACATCCAATTTGGAGACTGGATTTCTTTGGTATAATAGGACAATTACATGAAACTGAACAAACTCTTACCACTGTCTCCATCTTTATTGCCTGGGCCTTAACCCCAAGTTTATATATGAACGTACTGATTTTTTGTGAGAAAGCTTTGAGGCAACTCTGAGTGAACTGGAGTGAGAAACAACACAGAACTACTAGAGAAACCCTGGAAGGTCAAATATAAATCTTTTAGGCTATTTCAGTTTCCAAGACCCAGAGGGGAAAAAAATAATATATATTATATTATCTATTAAACTGTTAAGCCACACAGGCAGCTGGATTTTTTCTAGAACAGCTGTGGAAAACAGAGATTTTAAGAAGGCACAGTGGCAGTTTAACCTTTATGAGCAAAAGGCAGTACTTTATAGATAAAACAGAGCTGACAGATTTGCTGGCACAGTTATGATTAGCTATGCATCACCTATCATTCAAGCTGACAGAAAGATTTTTATTCAAAGTTAGTCTGTCTTTTTGTTTTGTTTTTTTGTTATTGGCATCTCGATTCATCCTGGAGGCTATCAGGAGCTCTCTGTGTGTGCACCAGTTGATCCACAAAACATCGCTCTTGCCTACTTCAGCAGGTCATCACTGTTACGCACAGGGTTTAACAAGGGCTTGATAAACGCTTCAAGAGTTTAATAAGCAAGATAAGCATTACAGAACTTATAATATCTGTAAGTACAAAACAAGACCTCCCTCTTTTTTTATTCTGTCGGTGGGGTTTAAAAATTAAATCGCTGAGCTAAAAACATGTGAAAGATCTGGATAGTTGTATAAATAATAGTACCAGGAATCCAATGGCAGTGGTACCGCTACAATTCATGCTCTGACTTCAGTGCCAATTTGAGCTGTTACAGTAAACTAGACACATATCATCCCCCGGTCTTCTGATCACAACTTCTTATTGCCTCCTCAGTCCCATAATCACATCACTAAGACTACATGTTTGCCTCTTGAAAATCCATGTGGTCTTTTATAGAGGATGGGTAACAGGAAAAAATGGAAAATGCGATGGCAAAAAAACCCAAAAATACAGAGAAGCTTAGGAAGAGCAGAAAGAAGTTTTTGTCTGCATCAGACTGGGGAAACAACAGCTAAGTAGGGAATCCTCGTAACACTAGACTCTTCCTGGGCTGTGTATGAGTGCAGAGAGGAAAGGACTCAAGGGCAGAGCCCAAACCAGTGATTTCTCTCTCCCTGCAGAACCAGCATCCGTGCAGGAGATGTGAGCTATGCCCACGAAAGAGTCTCATAGCAAGCCTTCAGCCTCTGAATGCTGAAGAGCTCGGTTATCTTCCTTCTCTTACAACAGCTCCCTCCCCACTCATGGGAGGAAAGATCATGGCTAAGGCTGTAATTTGTGTTTGTGACTTGTCTCTCGCTTGCAAAAGCACAGAAAGTTCTGTGACTTCTCTGGGATAAGGTAGAATGAAAAATCACACGGGGTTAATAGCTGACAGTTTAAGTATAGAGGGGTTGTGCCTGCTCTCTCTCTGTGTGCAGAGAAGAGGAGATGCAGTGCAACAGGGAAGAAATGGCAGCGTTCACGTGTTCTTACTGGGGAGAGAACTGGCAGGCACCATAAAAGGGAAACGCTGCAAGATTGCAGCATAACTTTTAATTGTGACTCAGATCTTCTGGCATGAGGTCTTCCTGCCTTCTTCTTCCTCCTCCCCACCCCACATAATGAGAAAAATACTATTAGCCTATTAGCTAATAGCTCTAATTATCACTCACAAGCTCTTTTTCATTGCGCTCCACTGTTTTCATGGGAACATTACACAGATTCTTCTCTCTCAGCAGCAGTGCCTTCCAGGGCAGAAATATGAACATTGTTTAGAATATACTCAGAAAATTGCAAACATTAAAATCAGAGAAGATTCATTGATCATGAAGCCCATTTCTCTGCTAAGGGAGGCTTAATCCCAAAAGCACACTTTTTAGTGTTTCACACAGAATAACGTTAAAAATACCAGTAGTGAATCAACCTCCAGATTCTCTCAGGAGACAATTCCTCAACAGATCTCACTTTTGCGTTTTTTGTTGTGGTTTGGGTTTTTTTTTAATAGCCTAATTTTAAAATTTCTTTATTTTATTCTTAGCTATATCTTCCCTTACAGCATTAAATACTTCTCTCTTTGCATACAGCTAGCAACCTTCATACTTTTCTCACCCATACAATCTTACACGCTCAGCATAAGACTCATGCTGCTGTCCTCCCTTCACGCTCCCACATAGCTTAGACCTTACTGTGGGGCCATTTGCAGTGCAGCATCAGGTCCGTATCTGAATCTCTGAGCAGATGAACCTGACATGTGGCGTTGCAGAGCAGGAGGGAGACAGGGGCACAGAGCTGCATGCCCTGCGGCTGCCTCAGTACTGCTAGCAAGTACGGTCCCCTGCTCCTCCTGAAAAGGGATGGCTCGCCCTTCTCACATAAGCAAATGTGACATCTTTTTTGACCTGCTATACATTCCCTGTCATATGAATCCCTGCGGTGGGTTGACCCTGGCTGGATGCCAAGTGCCCACGAAAACCGCTCTATCACTCCCCTGCTCAACTGGACAGGGGAGAGAAAATATAATGAAAGGCTCGTGGGTCAAGATAAGGACAGGGAGAGATCATTCAGCAATTACCCTCATGGGCAAAACAGATTTGACTTGGGGAAAAATAATTTAATTTATTACCAATCAGATCAGAGGAGGGTAATGAGAAATAAAAAATAAATCTTAAAACACTTTCCCCTCACCCCTCCCTTTTTCCCCAGCTCAACTTTACTCTTGAATTCTCTACCACCTCCCCCAAGTGGCGCAGGGGGACTGGAAATGGGGGTTGCAGTCAGTTCATCACATGTTGTCTCTGCCCCTCCTTCCTTCACAGTGGGAGGTGTCCGCACACTCTTACCCTGCTCCTACGTGGGGTCCCTCCCACCGGAGGCTTCTCCATGAAATTCTCCAACGTGAGACCTTCCCACGGGCTGCAGTTCTTCACGAACTGCTCCAGCATGGGTCCTTTCCACAGGATGAAGCCCTTCAGGAACAGACCACTCCAGTGTGGGTCCCCTATGGGGTCACAAGTCCTGCCAGCAAACCTGCTCCAGAGAGGACTCCTCTCTTCATGGGTCACAGGTCCTGCCAGGAGCCTGCTCCAGCGCAGGCTTCTCATGGGGTCACAGACTCCTTCAGGTGCATGCACCTCCTCTACTGTGGTGACGTCCAGGGGCTGCAGGGGGACAGCCTGCCTCACCATGGTCTTCACAATGGGCTGCAGGGGAACCTCTGCTCCAGTGCCTGGAGGACCTCCTCCCTCTCCTTCTTCACTGGCCTTGGTGTCTGCACAGTTGTTGCTCTCATATATTCTCCCTTCTCTCTCCAGCTGCTGTTGCACAGCAGTTTTTTCCCCTTCTTAATTATGTTATTAGAGAGGAGCTACCACCGTCACTGACAGGCTCAGCCTTGGCCAGTGGCAGGTCCATCTTGGAGATGGTGGACATCGGCTCTATTGGACATAGAGGAAGCTTGTGGCATCTTCTCACAGAAGCCACCTCTGTAGCCGCACCACTAACAAAACCTTGCCATGCAAACCCAATACACCCACGTAGCACCATCTCAGACACTGAACCTGAGCAAACTTGAAAGGTTTATCTGAACACCATTCCTCACTTTGCTTAGTCATCACCTACCTAATTTAGTACCTTTAATCCATCTCCTAAATCCTCATTGTCCTCTAGTAATTAATTTGTTGTTCTTGACTAAATTCTCTCTAATTGATCAATATCTTTCTAGTTAACATACTGCTGAATGCTGCCTAGTATTTCAGATGCAGTCACAGGAAAAGCACTGTTATTGTTTATTGTACTCCTACTTGTTCTTGGCTATTTTTATCAGCTACTACTCTCATCAAAAAACTCAGGACTTCAGAGAACTATCCCTTGGCATTATAGCCTTCCCCTGGGGAACCATCAAAACCAGCAACATTTCACCTGAGCCCACTGAATTATGCCCAGATACAAATTTTTAACAAACAGGTGCCTTGTATTACAAACAGGCTGAGCAAATAACAGGTGAAACTTCATGGTGAATGGTAAAACCTGCTTATATTGCTAGTTATTTTAAGTGTGATGACTTTAAAACCTCTGTATGACTTGGGAAAAAGCCAATTCAGAGAGGGCATTCTCCTTTATTGGAAGGACACAAGAGCATAAAATGTCTTCTGATCACTCAGTGTCTTTTGCTCCTTTAGTTTCCATTTTACTTTTCTCTCACCACTTCCTCAAAACACACTTTATGGGGCTTCCGCTATTTGGGATTTCACAGACAACAAATCCAAGTATGCTAAAACTCAGAAGTACTAATTAAAAGACGCTGTTTTTTCCCCTTGTGCCAGTTATAGATGTGCTTATAAAAGGTCACATAGCTTTGTCACTGGTCTGCTCCTTTTTCTATGTTAAAAGCCATACAATTAACAGAAACATATAAATATCTAAATCTGAGTGGATAAGGAAGATATTGGACATCTGTTAATGATTATTGTCTTTAAACTGGAGTGTGTGTTTTTATCTCACAGATGCTCTTTCTAGACATGCTTGCTGCTTGCTATAAACAGTTCCTATCTTGTACCGTGCAGGTATATTTACTCAGGGCTGTGTGTGCATATTTATCCAGACATACATGCATATATGTATATGTGTCTGCAGGTGAGTGTGCATGCGTGTCTATTTGCAATTGCGGGTGTATGCTACCCAGGTGTGTGTTACTTCTGCAATTTTTCTGTGAAAATGTTTGGCAGTTATAATTTTTAGCATTTTTCTTAAAGATTCAGGTGCTGTGATTGTGAACTTGCTTGAGAAGCTCATTTTCCATTTACAAAGATAAAAAAAAGTAGATTTCTAACCGTTGTGGTGAAAACCTTGAAGATATGAAGTAACCCTGAAGACATGAAATAAATGAATATCAAAGATGAAAAAAAGAACAAACATGAAAAGAATGTAGGATTCTTAAAAATCTCAGAGTTTTAAAATCCCTTGCTTTTTTACCGACTTCCATTTTTTATTAATGCTTGTTTTTTCCTGCATTCTGGTCAGTATCCGTAATGTTCTCCTGAAGCAGAAAGCTATTTTCATGTGTGAATCTCTTTGCTTCCACAACATGCAAGTTGTCATCAAATACAATGTAATCCACCTTGCTCTTTCTCCTAACAGGCATGGGTTTAAACACCTTCTGTGAGTGATATACAAGATCCAGTATAAAGAAGTATAAATTTATCTTTGTGAAATTTACAACTGTGTGAGATGCCACAAAGATAATTATTTTTGCTTTTTTTTGATTAATTAGTACTTGAGTTTCCAGTACTTTGGATTTTTGCCATTTTGATGAATAACACATCTTAAAGTCTATCTGAAAAGGTACCCAGCAAGTTCTAAGGAAGTTTTTAATTATTACAAATCAATTTCCTGTGAACCAGGAATTTCACCAGCTGGTGAAGTTTAGTAGCTAAATCCTACTTTCTAACCAATTGCATTTGTCAAAATAGACCTAGAGATCAGTCAAGTAAATTTAAAGGTGGCCTAATCAATCTTTACAGGAATATTATTTTTCTCAATCTATAAAGTCCTGTTCTCCCACAAACCTCCCCACCTCCAATATTTTTCTATTTTGTTAGAACATCATACATGTATACCGTTGTGTATAGTAAACTAGAGAGAAAATGTAGAGAAGAAAGGGAACGAACTGTCTGCAATCGAAAAACAGTACTGAAAAATGCAAGTAGGACCATAGGGAATTAGAACTTGCTGTTTCGGAGGTTTGGAGGACGTGACAGTGGGATAAATCTTTGCATAGTTTCAAGGGAAATATTGCACAGTTGGAGCAAGGCATGCAGATCCTGCTGTTCCGACCTTCCCAGAAAGTCCTGGGCCAAAGCTCGTCACTGAAGTGCAGATACAGCTTCATGATTCTCCAGATGGAGCACACGACCAACTAATCACCTTGTCATCAAGTGGCATATCTTCCTCTTACTTTTTAGGAGCATTATCGACACCTTATGGTGTCAATGGCTCCTTCACCCAGAATGTGACGCTGTGACAAAATGTTTCATTGTATTAAGGTTTAGCAAGGTGCTCAATAGTAATCACAAGCCCCCAAGGACATATGAAAAAACTATTATGTGCTGGAAGCAGTAGTCTGTGTAATAATGATAATAATGTAAAGAATCTTTAAGATTTTTATTGTTTGGTCCTTCAGAATGTTGAAATCTGTGACAGGGCATCAATGCTGAAAGCACTATGGCTATGGGCGTTACGAACTGTGGGTGATTAATAGAGAGCAGGTAGGTACTCTATATTTTATGAGAGGTCTTTAAAAAATATCACAAATGATCTGGAATTCTAAAAATCATAACCTTTTCAAGATTAAAAGAGAATCTGACACAACACATTTACACATGCTGAACTGGGAGCTGGACCAGAACAGATTCATTAGAAATTAAATAAAGAATATCTGTGCTTATTTACATCATTCTGAGTTTGGCTAAAATCAAGGTCCCGATTTTCCAAACTGTTCTATTTTTCAATACATAGATTTATAGAATTGTTTTAGTTGGAAGAGACCTTTAAGATCGTGAAGTCCAACAATTAACCTAAAACTGCCAAGTTACCATTAAGCTGTGTCCCTCAGATATAATCATTTAGGTTAGAACAGACCCTCAAGATCTTAGAGTCAAACCGTCAACCTAACACTGCCAAGTCTATCACTAAACCATGTCCCTAAGCACCACATCTACATGTCTTTTAAATACCTCCAGGGATGGTGACTCAACCACTTCCCTGGGCAGCCTGTTCCAATGCTTCATTGTCAGGGAAGAAATTTGTCCTAATATTCAGTCTAAACCTCCCCTGCCACAACTTGAGGCTATTTCCTCTTGTTCTGTCACTTGTTAGTTGAGAAAAGAGACCCAGACTCCCCTTACTACAGCCTCCTTTCAGGTAGTTGTTGAGGGTGATAAGGCCTCCACTCAGCCTCCTTTTCACCAGGCTAAACAACCCCAGTTCCCTCAGAAGCTCCTCATAAGACTTGTGCTGTAGTCCCCTTCACCAGCTTTGCTTTGGACAGCATGCTCTGCTTTGGACATGCTCCAGCACCTTAACGTTTTTCTTGCAGCAAGGGACACAGTATTCGAGGTGGGGCCTCACCAGTGCCAAGTACACAGGGACGAACACTTCCCTGGTCCTGCTGGCCATGCTGGTTCTGATACAGGTCAGGATGCTGTTGGCAGCCTTGGCCACTTGAGCACAGTGCCATCTCATATTCAGCTGACAGTCAACCAACACCCCCAGGTCCTTTTCTGCCGGGCAGCTTTCCATCCCCTCTTCCCCAAACCTGTAGTGCTACATGGAGTTGTTGTGACCCAAGTGCAGAATCTGGCATTTGGCCTTGTTGAAGCTCACACAGTTGGCCTCGGCCCATCAATCCAGCCTGTCCAGATCCCTCTGTAAAGCCTTTCTACCCCCAAATAGATCAACACTCCCACCCACCTTGGTGTCATCTGCAAACTTACTGAAGGGGCACTAGATTGCCTCGTCCAGATCATTGATAAAGATACTAAACAGAACTGGCCCTAATACTGAACTCTGGGGAACACCATTTGTGACTGGACGCCAACTGGATTTAACTCCATTCACCACCACTCTTTGGGCCCGGTCCTCCAGCCATATTTTCACTCAGTGAAGACTATGCCCATCTTGAGTCATGAGCAGCCATGAGGAGAATGCTGCAAGAAACAGTGTCAAAAGTTTTACTAAAGTCTAGGTAAATGACACCCACAGCCTTTCTCTCATCCACTAAGCAGGTCATCTTGTCATTGAAGGAGATCACGTTAGTCAAGCAGGACCCAGCCACAGCAGTAGGCAGAATCACACTGAAGTAAAAACAGGTTAAGTGAGAGAGCAGAATCAGAACATAAGAGCAAAAGTTGCTCTATAACAATTTAAAATGGAGACAAAATTGTACAGACATCTCCGGTATCACAAAGAAGAAGGATTTTTTAATATGTAAACACTCAAAGCCTCAGAGAAATGCTGACAGGAGTAATGTTGTGACATGTTTTGACAGTTTTTTGTAAAGATCAATGCAAAATGCTTGATGTAGGTTTCTTTTTTATACCTTTGAGATAACACTAGATTGGGAATAGACCGGTGGGCTGACTGGTAGACCTGGGCACAAGAAAACGTGATTAAGAATACATTAACATTTGTGAAACCAATATATTGAATTACCAGGCACAACAACTTGACATACTAGACATCAACAAATATTAAAAAATTAGCAGAAATTAAAGCTTACTAGCTTTGGGGAAATGAACATTTCACCTGATCTATAAATGATCCTAAACAAAATAAAATCATGTTAATTTCTTACTTAGGTCAATAGCTCAAATTTCAATGTACACTGGGGCTTCCAGAAGCAATGTTTTTAACCTAAAACATTCTTTCTTACTTTGGTATTGCAGGTAAAGTTTTGGATGCAGATTTTGACTTACACTGCCTTAAGCAGGGGGAAGTCTGGGCAATTCAGCAGCATCTCTGTTAACAACCCTGTGTATGACTACTCAATGTTAGAGAATGTACTGCACTTCTCTTTCTTTGCCTGTCTCGGGCACATTGATTTTCTGAATATGGTAACTTCTGTTATTCAGTGTGTCGCAAGAAATGAGATGAGAAAAAAAAGGCTGCTCTTGTGATTTGAATGGAAAAAGTTCTTTCAACAAGAGCTACTCACTTTAACATTCTGCCTTCCTTGTTAAAGAATGAAGAAAGTGAGAAGCTGTCATAAGTGACAAAAAAAAAGTGAAGAAATACATCTTTATACTCACACACATGCACACACACATATGAAGATACCAAGTTGGAGAAGGGGTAGCGAATCGGCATGAGGGATAAATGCTTATTTTAATACTTCAAATGATGTAGAATCAACTGATGCAGCATCAACTGATGCAGTGTATCAACTGATACAGTCACCTCTTCATATCAATTAGCCATGTGAACTAAATAACTAAATAAATAATATTAGTAAATAATTTTATACATGGATAATTAATTTCAAATTAATTTAAAATATATGTAAAATTTTTTTGACCCTGTAGTAGAGATAGTTCTGAGTTGTCTGGTCAAGGTCCTAATTTGGCTCCAAACTACTCCAAAGTTCAGAACTGGGTTTTTGGAAACATAAATTTACAACAGTTCTCTGCATTTTACAAATGCACTATGAATATCCATAAATAATTAAACTAAAGTAGCAAATAAATTAGCGGCGAATTTTGTGATACATTATCCTGACTTTTTAAATTGTATTTGCTCATTTATAAGCTTAGTAGTAGATCTCCCAATTATTAATATAAATTAGAGAGTTTCTGTTGATTAGTGGCCACCAGATGTCTCCCATATTGTTTTCTCTACACAATAGAAAAAAACTAAGAATCCCGGAAAAATCGATGCAAACAAATGAATAAGAGCTAAAGAGTTCAGCCAAAGCATGCTCCTTGATTCATACCCAAATCTACAGTATGTTCTTTAAAAACCAAACACAAATTACTGTGATTTATACTGTTCCTTGAACAAAAAAGCAACAGTTGCATGTAATTACATTCTGTCTATGCTGCACATCTATTTGTAAGATATATGTCTATGCTGCACATCTATTTGTAAGTAAATATTTCCGTCGAAATATTTACTTTTTGCACTATTAGCTTTTTTAGTCTCTGACGAAATGTGGCGTCCAGAATTATTGTCTATGTTGTTTTTGTCTCCATGTCAGTAGCTAACTATAATCCAAATTTTTGTGCTTCCTCAGCAATTTCTTCCTTTTAAAGTGCAGAATGAAGAGAGAATAGGCTGTAGCCTTATACTTGTTCTCCATTTTGCGCAGAAATTGGTGAATGATGAAGGGCATTCTTCATGCTTCCTAAGCAGAGGTCCAGCCCCATTTTTCTCTACGGCTTTATCAACCTTTACACATGTTGCTACGCAGTAGGAGTAGATCTGTAGAATGAAATAGCTGGCATGGAGGATCAAATGCAAATGAGAACCATACATGCCTCCTTTAGACTAGCTGCAGCTTGGTCCTCTGGGCTGATCTCCCAGTCGTAGTTAGCAGTCATTTGGTGCTCTCCCAGAGCAGGTTTTTTTCAGTTTAGTTTCATCTAAATAAATGCCATATAAGCTCTCTGAAACCACTCCATAATGCAAATCATATAATGGTAAGTATGGACAGACAGGATATTTACTTCAGAAGAGTACCAAACCAAAATAATGTACTCATGTAGTTGCACACTTCTCCATAGAGATCCTCGAAATCTACTTTTATTATAGAAAGATTGCATTTAAGCATGATCTCGGGTGCATAACTTCATATGGTTTATGTTTTAACAGTCTGAGAACATCTGAAGACTTTGCAGAGCGTGCATTCAATGCAGCATCATGGCTTGGCATTTCTGTTTCCATTGTAGCTTGTCTCTCAGTCATCCTTCTGCGTATGTAGTCGCATAGGCAGCTTATAAGACAGTCACTACCAGATGAAGCATGCTAAATTTACCTAAGATGGAAATCACATTCTACCTAGGGGCTGTTCTGTCCCAACCACTGCTAAAAACACAAGGGAAAGTTCACAATTTTGCCAATATAGTCTATGTTTTGTTCTCAGCACTACATTCTTTCAGTCACAGCAACTTGATAAGGTGAGCTGACCCCTCCATTTAGAGTGCCAAAGAAGAGATTACTGGTTTTAGTTCGAATGGAAAGGAGCTTCTGTATGAATCCATAATGTATTCTGACTCAAATGACTGGGATGAATATCATCAGAGCCTTAAGTTCTAAGGGAACTTGCTCCCATAGTTCCCTTCATAAACACTGTTGCTTCTTCAAGATCAGAGAATTCCCTCAGGCCACACTCTCAAATAACTCTGTATGCTTTCTACTGCATCCCTTATGTATCAATATGAATCTTTGTCTTCAGGTGCTGAGCATTCTTTCAGTTGCAGGACAGAAAAACAAAGGGTTGTTGTATTTTTTTAAGCAAAATAAGAACATTTTAGGTAAAATATTGAAATAAAATAGTAAAATTGTTCAGTGTGCTTATTTCTAGTGCTAGCAGCAGCATTTTTCCTTTTAGCTTTCAGACTGAACCCAAAGTGAACCTTTCCTTGGATGCTTCATCAGCTTGCTGTAAGTCTGTTCAGCTCCTTTGCACTTAACAGATTCATTACTGTCACCTGAATTTTGTTCCAGAAGCAGGTAACAGCTTAAGTAGGTACCATGTAACCTGTCTAATTGCTGACACAGGGAAAAAATTAAATAAATCCTGTGGTAAAACAAGTCCAATTAGAAAAACATTCAAACTCAAATCAAGGAGGGAACTGGGAAAGAAAAATCATGTCTGTATTGTATTGTAAACACTATGTGTTTGATTTAATGTGAATCAAAGATACTCACCTACAGAGACAACTTCATATTAAACTATAATCAATTGGTTATTTCATTTAATTTTGGATGGAATGTCAGTAGAAAATTTAATATCTCTTTTTTTTCTTTTAAAATGTAGATGCTTACATGTTTTGAGCAAATTAAATGAAATTATCAAAAATACTTTATCGAAGAATATATACATCTAACTGCATGAAAAAAAAGTCAGTTCTTCTTTAAGTAAGGAAATATGGAGTCATTCAGTATGTCTGCCTAAAATATGGATTTCTGATAACATACTGAAGTTATAATGAAGCTGAGAGTTCCTGGCATAATAATACTGACTGCCTGGCAGGTTTGCGTGAGGGTAAAAGCTAAAGCTTAATACCCAAATTGATCTTGCCATGCACTACTGGAGCAGAAACACCCAGAGCTTTATTCCTGCTTTCCTCTTAAAATGACTTTCAGAATTCAAAGACTTGGTTTAAAAAAATAAAAAGAGGAAAAAACAAGAAAAAAGAATAAACTGATATATCAAGTGTAGTTTGTTTAGGATGTAAGAGAATCTGTAGTAATATCAAACACAGAAATTAAATTACCACTGCAGTTAACAATGTAGCATATTATACTTGAAATAACCCTCTCCTGGAGGTAGCCTAGTGTATCACACATATTACAGCATCCGAATAAAACCACAAAATTACAAGTGAAGACTTACAAAGAGGATGGGTTAAGTTCATGCCATTTCCCATTCATGTTGTATCCTTGTCATGAGAATGTCATGACTGGAGAAAAGCACAGGTTATATTTTTCATTTTTCTCAGTTTACCCAGGAGAGTTGATCGTTTTCCATCCCACAGCTTTCTTAGGGGTTTACAGTTGGTTTGTTTTCAAACAAGCAAGAAACAAACCTTTCCATTACATTTCAGCAGAAACTACAGATAGAAAAACATTTGATACTGAAATGTTCACTGTTTTAGAATTCAAGCATTTCAGGCATCATGTACTAAACTTGGAAAATATGCATATGTGTACGTACCCATAACATGACACCAATACAGTGCTGGGTACTGAAGATGGAGATGTCGATAGTCTATTTTCTCATAGAGGAGATGAGATCTTATTTTCTTTTTGTTACTTTTCCTGCAATCTGAAGTAATGTCCTCAAGATCAGTATAAATGCATGGAAAATCACGGCAGCTCAAGGCAGTACATTGCACGGATTGTTTACTTTCATGTTTTATCTGTAATGGACTTGATTGTGCAGGGCAGTAGATTCAGACCAAAGTTCTGAGTACTGCTTAAAGAGCAAAGCATCTGCCTGAGACGCCTAGTTTACCATAATTTACACAAAAAGAGACTTTTTATTATCCATTTCCATTTTCTAAAGTGCACCATGCTATAAGCTTCAGTTTCTATAGCATTACCTGAACACAGAATCAGAGAAACTTAGAATCACAGAATGGTTTGGGTTGGAAGGGAACTTTAAAGATCATCTAGCCTAACCCCTCTCTGCCATGGGCCGGGACACCTTCCACGAGACCAGGTTACTCAAATCTCCATCCAACCTGATCTTGAACACTTCCACTGATGGGGCATCCACAGCTTCTCTGGGAAACCTCTTCCAGTGTCTCAACACCCTCACCTTAAAAAAGTTCTTCCTCATATCCAGTCTGAATCTACCCTCTTTCAGTTTAAAACATTACCCCTTGTCCTGTCACTACAAGCCTTGGTAAAAAGCCCCTCTCCATCTTTCTTATAACCCCTCTTTAGGTACTGAAAAGGTTGCAATTGTGTCTCCCTTGGAGCCTTCTCTTCCCCAGTCTGAAAAAGCCCAAGTCCCTCAGCCTTTCTTCATAGGAGAGGTGTTCCATTCCTCTGACATTTTGGTGTCCCTCTTCTGGATCCACTCCAACAGGTCCATGTCTTTCTTGTGCTGGGGACCCCAAAGCTGGGCACGGTACTGCAGGTGGGGTCTCACAAGAGCGGAGTAGAGGTGGAGAATCACCTCCCTTGACCTGCTGGTCACAGCATATCTGAACTACAGTGATTGAGACATCTTACTTTGGAACAACAAACCATGAAACCCATCAAATTTGGCCATACAAACGCACAGGGCTGTAGAACATTGTGGAGGAAATGTAAAACATGCCTGCAAACTGAACTATATTTCTTCTGTTCTGAATAATGGTGCCATACATACAGTTTTAAGTATTACTGTAAACTGAATTAGTTCACACTTTTATTCCTCACCTTCAGGTAGGTTCAGCCTGTTATCTGTTTCCTAATCTGCAAAATCGAATCTTTATTTAGCTTTAAACATCCGTGTTTTCACTTTATTTTTTTTTATATGGGAGAAACCAGAAACCAGAGACTCAGATTTCACATGCAGTGTCTCCCAGCTGGCACATCCCTTTGCTATTCTAGCTGGGGTTCTCTCTGCTTCGTATTCTTATTGTAAAAAAAACCACAAAAACAACAAGATAATCAGTCACCCATTAACAAAGTTTATCTCACTAAGGGATAAACTAGCATCAGCCATTTCCCATTTATCACTGCTTCTGATATCTTTTTAATCATTTGTTCTTCTCTGGCCCTGTAGTAATCACTACCAACATGATAGAGGGAACGAGCAAGACTGAGCTTGGCTCTCCACACCCATGAAAGTCAGATCACAACTTCTCTGAGACACATACCAGCTCCTCTCCAAATTATAAAAAGTACTGTCATAAATAATCTTCTGTCCTGTTATTCTAACAAACAAATGGAGGAAGATATCAAAAAAGACTCGTGCATATAAACAGACTACAGTTTTCACATTAGCATGCTATTTTGTCTTGTACAATTAAAGTCATGCTTTTAGCCAATCTGCCACAGCAGAATGCTGTGCATGCCCTCTGCTCTCATGCTGCAAACAGACTAACATAAAAGAGTAACTCCGGTCTCATCTGTAGGTGGCCTGTTCAAATTCTTTTTTCTTTACCAAAACCAAAAATCCCAGATAGAGACAGATGCAACAACTATTCCATACAGCGGGAAATAGGAGAATGGGCAGGGTTATATCCCCTGGATTTTGTGTCTGATCCGCATAAGGTCTATTCATAAAATTGGCATGGGTTCAGCCTCTCAGAGTATGCAGTTTTGAAGCAAGCGGTTGGTCCCCTGCAGCACTTATGAATAAAATTCAGAGGAAAAATGGACTTTTAAAAGGTGCTGGTTTCTCATTGTTCCCTGCCTTGGGACCCTGCACCTGCTCTATTTTATTATTTTGTAATTTTAAGTCACACTAGGGCACTGGAAACTTCCAGAAAAGTACGATTGATCATTTATATTAAAATAAGTAGCTACGAATGTAGCCAAAGTGCTGGTCAGTACAGCCAATTAATAACGTCCAAGTCCAAAGCATCATATTTTAATAAGAAAAGAAAATATCCATGATTACTTGAGCTTGCTGTGAAACTGTAAATGCAAAAAACCCCCCAAAACCAGTGAATTAGAGAGTCAAGATCAAGCCTACAGGATCACATGGATTGAATACAGTCCTGAGTTTTTCAGGATGAAACTACACTTTCCCCTTACATTATATTCTCCCCTATTAGAGCAGGCTTGCATGGAGCTCCATCTGAAGGAACTTCCTCATTACTGGATTTCTCCGAGCTGGTCCTTTGCTATTTGGAACAGTGGTATCAGCAGGTGGACACTACTTATTAGCTGTCAATCTGAATATTTTCAAGAATAAGTGCAGAAGGTCTGTTTCAGAGTCCTCTTATTAAGCTTCAACTGAAACAGTCTCATTAGATAAAACAGGCATTGCTGCTCCTACAGAGCAGGAGACAGGACATTGCTGGCTATACAAATGGTCTTCAGCTACTTCTCTCTTCCTTAGAAGTTGCATAGTAAAATAACATCACTTAAAAGCTTAGAAAGGAGGCTTATTTCATAACACCTAACTTGGGGACACTGGACCAGATGTCGTACTTTCCATTGCATGAAAAATTTTTAGCAGGTGTTAAAAAAAGCTGAAACAAAGTATTGTTTGATTCATAGCAGCTCACTGTCACTCTGTATCTAAAAGCTTAAGGCAAGTCATCTCTATGTCAAAAAACAAGACTGCCATTAATATAGCGACTTCTATATCTTAGTTGGCAGTAATTTCAGTTTGTGATTTCTGGCTATACAAAATCTTACTCATCTCTTCCTTTAAGCCTTTTTTGTGTCACACATAGTGTGTTCCCAGAAAACCCTACAGGCAAATCTCCATAACAGCTCTATGCTTTGAAACACCAGTGATGTTAATTGTAACATGGCATCATATTTAATTTGTGGCTTCTAGACACACTATACATGGGTAGACAATGTATCAGGATTTCAGACCCCACAGAAGATGACAAGCGTGAGGATGCTATCGCCAGAGTTATGTTACTGTGAGCTATCATTGTCAGCTGGCTCAGTAAGCCTTGAAGCCCGCTCCACAAAGCTGTGATCAGATGGTGAGCTGGTACTGCAGTTTTGTCCCAGGTTCACTCGAATGTATAGCTCTTAGTGACAGCAGAAGTTGTGATTTCAAGCTTGGCAGGGAAAAAGCATTAATATTGATCTGGTATCCATGCAACACAAGTACACAGGACTGGTATGAATGTGAATGATCAGTTTCTCAGAGATGGCACTAAAATATAGATAGTGACAGTGATGGAAAGAAAATGTTTCCAAAGTAGTGCCGAATGTTGCTTTGCTAGACGAACAGAGGGTTGTTCCGCTTTTTCATACATTCAAATGAGCACTGATTCTGAAACTTGTTCTGCAGCTAGTAGATCCTAAATGGATCTAAAGAGATTGTGTATGGAATGAAACATTTTCCTGTTTTAAATCCAGGCTTCTCTGCACTGCTATTTCTAAGTCACGCTCTTTTTTCCCCTCAATAATTGAGGCATTGCATATATAAGGATGTACAGGACACCGTTTAGTGCCTCTTTCCCTGTTGGAACAGCATAACATTCAGCTGTCCCCTACAACCAACCTCTCACAGTGAGCTGTGGTATGAGCTAAGCCCAAGAGGGCAAGCAAATGAAGGTGACAGAACAAGGGAAAGCACAGAGAGAGAAAATAAGAAAATCTCTGTATTTTTCATCATAATTTTCCCCATTCTTTATTGTCACTAAAAGCATACAAACTCTAGGAAGAAATTTAATGTTTTGCAGAACAACTTGCAGAGTACATCAGACCAGGCAGAACTACAGTGATGGCAAGAGAAGCACTGGCTCCACTGAGCTCGTGGTAACTCTTCTCTTGCCTTCAGCAGTGTCCAAATTCCCCCAGGTGTTATCAAATTAAGCTACTGTTAGATCTTCAGTTTGATTCAAGTGGCTTATTTTATTACACATGGAAGGAAATTCAACATTAGACTGCATCCTTGGAGCAGTAGCAGCTATGAATTATATCTCTAAAACAGAAAACTTCCCCTCTATTTTTGCACTAGGGAAGTCAATAGGAGCTGCACATTTTGACTGCTCCCCTTCCCTGTTCCCCACTTTACCTCCTGGACCTTCACGCACTGATTCAGCTCCATCGGCCAAAGCAATAGAGGACAGACAGGATTAAAACCTTTCTCTCTGTCCAGACACATACTCTGTTCCCAAGCAGGCTGTATTGAAATACCATCTCTGTGCAGGCATCAACGACAAGGAACAGCCAAGCCCCTTGACTTTGAATTCCAGACTTTTCAGCTCTTGCTTTTTTATTTCAGTCCTGCTTTCCTTGTAACTGTGGTATGAAAGGAATGAAAAAAACAAACTCAAGCATTTTGGGATAATAATATTAAAAAGCAAGATGCAATTTGAAATTTCTTTAATTTTTCCTTGAGAAAAAATTGTGATTAAATAAGTAAATCTCATCATTTCCAGCTTTTGATTTACTTAATAGTAATTACTATTTACAATTTACTAAACCAGTAATTACTTGAGGTGACACAATTGCTTCCATACTTGCTGCTGATATCCTATTAGTTATTTTAGAGTAATAAGTGTGAGAACTATTTTATGCATTGTTCCAGCTAAATATTTGCACATTTTTCTTTATTCCTAATACATAGTCTTGCCTTTACTCACATTTTTTCTTGAACTCAGTGAAAATTACCAGAAATATAAAATCCAGGAAAAGTCAGGCAAGCTGTCTCAGTAACCTTTGACACATTAAGAGTTCTCTTTCGTACTGAAATATAGGAAAAGAGTGTGAAACTTGAAGGGTTATTTTATAGCTAACAACTTGAAATTCTGAATAGGCATGTCATGCTATGAAAAAAAACCTCTTCTGATTTGTTCCAGAAAAATGTATTATCCTTGAATACTGTATTCAAAGCAGTATTTTTGAGAGCTCTACACATAACAAAGAGAGGCATCCTCTGACTCTGAAACCACTATGATTTCCTATATTCATTTCATAGAATGGCCTTGTGCAGTGTATAGAAAACTGAAAAAGACTCCATTTGTTGTTTTTCATGCAGCAGATGTTTTCTAGTACTGAAAGAAATATAATAATAGAGCTATTTGAAATAGATGTTTTCATTACTATCTTGTTTATTTTAATTTTTTATTGAGGTATTGTCTTTTAACAAACAATAACTACCAAAATTCAAATGACTGGAGGATTCTGACTTCCATGTTTTTTCCCTTGCTGAGCTGTCTGTTAATGATATGGAAGAGGCAGTAACTCAAAAATGGCAATTAAAGAAAAAAAAAATCAGTGGAAGAAATTTAGAACTTTGCTCTAAAACCAGAACTTGTCTGCCTCTTTTAATCTTGCAATGCAATAAAAAGTTGTGATATTCAAGAAGGTGCTTCCTTGTTGGGAAGAAGTAATGCATGAATGCAAAAAAGTGAGATAACTTCTAGCAACAACTTAACTGCTACTGCAGCATCTGATGCTAACATCCCAAGCTCATTCCAGGTTACTAAACAGGAAAAAAACCACTCTGAGTTCAAATTGATTAATAAATGAGAAGAAAGCAAATTGCAGCCATGGAGTTACTGAGCAGCCTTTGGAGATTATCAGGAGCTTTTCTAATTCTGAACGTGTAGCAAAAACCTAAAAATGCAAACTATTGCTCTGTCTTTAAAATTTGTCAACATGTCTACAATAACATTAATGTTAAGGCAGGATACTTGTCCTTCAAGTTTTCAAGCAATCTCTCTTTCCTCTGTCTGTTCACTAGATGAGTGATTTGGCCTCCACAAAGACCCAGACTACGGGATTTAGGGGTAAAGAGAAGACAAAACAGACCTATGAAAAAAGTAATTGAGATTATGGCTCATTAATGAAAAATCAGCTCCAAAAGTGTTTCCTTAAGATGTTGTCTAGGAAGCCATTAGTGCAAATACAGCTGTAGTCTTTATCAGCTACAATAGCATGTTGCTTATACTGATATTTATCGTGCCTAATTATTAGTTTCTTAACAGTCTGAATATGTGCATATGTAAAGCTATTACTTAAAGAAATGCTGACTAACAAACTAAAGTATGCCTCATGCAGACACTGAAGATTATCCAGCTCTTGACGGTTTGTCGCCCTCATCCAAAAGGAACTGGAGTGGGCTCAAAATGGTAAGTAAATCAAACTCATCATATTTGACTTGAATGCAATTTGATCAGAATGAAAAGAACCCATTATTTCTTCATAATTCAGCTGGTTCACACCTAGCTAGATTGCTCCAAAGAAATGAAGCAACTGAATGTAACTATGAGTATGGTGCAATCGTGATGGATGGTAGAGTTTAGCACTTGTGTACATGGATGCTTGAAAGGTCTACTAATGGGACATTGCCTACTATGCTCTAGTTCTTTTATGATACATGAGCAGCAGTAGTGAAGAATTCTGCTCTAGGATATAACAAAACGGGAATCAACTGATTAACCTGGAAAATATTCCAGGTTTGACAATCACGTCTGTGCAATAAAATATTTATTGTATAAGGTAGGAAGAAGAGAGAGTTCCAGTCTGCAGAAAATGCTTTAAAATTGCAAAATGAAAATGAACTACTTATGTCATCCACATTAAATCCAAAATGTCATGATGGCATTGCTTCTCTGTAGCATCTATTATTAGTATTAATTATTTGTATATCCCCAAGAATGAGCTTGGTATTTGATGGATAAATATAAAAGTGTCTCTGCTCGAGACAGATCACAAGGGAAGAAAGTACAGAGTGAATATTTCTTTAGAGCACTTGTCTTTGCAACCCTAATTCTTTTTATCACAGCAGCTTGTATATAATACAAAGTGAAGCTTGAAAGTATATTTTGGTGACACTCATTGAATGTCCTCAAAATATTATCCTCTTTTTATGGTTAATATCCATAGAGAGGGCTCTATAGCTTTATGTTAAAAACTTTGTCAAGAAGCTTAGGTCTGTAATGAAATGGCAAAGTATTCAGCAACTCCCAACTGACATCAAACTGCAGTCCTACTCAATGTCTCACTGCCTGATTTACAAAATTCGTCCAGCCCTAACTTTATGCCTGTAAAGAACTGCGAATTCTGTGAGGGTGGAACCCCGAGGTTTATGCTGAATCAGTTAAAGACCAAGACCCAGCTATGGTATCTGGAAACTAACATGTTTTGGAAAGAGGGAACAAAAATTATCAGGCAGTTGAACAGGGAAGGTGAGAATGTGAAAAGCCCTAGTGTTAATTATCTGCAATTTCAGTGCAGACCCCCATGGTACATTTACAAAAGATCTAGCAAGGAATTTTTATAACAAATAGTTGTAAAATATTTTGTTTTGAAAGGTGAGGTTTTATAGAATCACAGAATGGTTTGGGTTGGAAGGGAACTTTAAAGATCATCTAGCCTAACCCCTCTCTGCCATGGGCCGGGACACCTTCCACGAGACCAGGTTACTCAAATCTCCATCCAACCTGATCTTGAACACTTCCACTGATGGGGCATCCACAGCTTCTCTGGGAAACCTCTTCCAGTGTCTCAACACCCTCACCTTAAAAAAGTTCTTCCTCATGTCCAGTCTGAATCTACCCTCTTTCAATTTAAGACATTACCCCTTGTCCTGTCACTACAAGCCTTGGTAAAAAACCCCTCTCCATCTTTCTTATAACCCCTCTTTAGGTACTGAAAAGGTTGCAATTGTGTCTCCCTCAGAGCCTTCTCTTCCCCAGTCTGAAAAAGCCCAAGTCCCTCAGCCTTTCTTCATAGGAGAGGTGTTCCATTCCTCTGACATTTTGATGTCCCTCTTCTGGACCCAGTCCAACAGGTCCATGTCTTTTTTGTGGTGGGGACCCCAAAGCTGGGCACGGTACTGCAGGTGGGGTCTCATGAGAGTAGAGGTGGAGAATTACCTCCCTTAAACTGCTGGCCGCATTTCTTTTTATGCAGCCCAGGATATGTTTGGCTTTCTGTGCTGCAAGCACACATGGCCAGATCATATCTAATTTTTTGTCCACCAGTATCCCCGGTCCTTCTCTGCAGGGCCGCTCTCAATCAGACTTCATGAGGTTCACGTTGGCCCAGTTCTTAAGTCTGTCAAGGTCCCGCTGGATGGTAACCTTCCCTCAAGCACATCAACCTCACTACTCAGCTTGGTGTTTCAGGACAATTGCTCTCTCAGGAGGGAAAAAAAGATAAGGAAATCTTTACTGTAAAATCACCACCTCTGAGGCATAATCTGTTGCTGAGCATCTGAGGTATTTTTATTTTGCTGTAGTGATTTTATGTACAATTAGTATTTACGTAAAAAAGCATATTGTACAATAACTGTGTTAGCATCAAAGACTACAGCCCGTGAAATTCTGAGAAATGGCACTCATGCTCCAGTAATTTATTTCTAAGTATTTTTCCATTGCCTGTAGGAGAGAAATGCAACGGGAGAATAATTCTCTGCCAGCATGCTTTGTTGTTTATCAGGCAAAGTAAATAACAGTGTGGGAGGTGAGTAGCATTAAAATTTCAAGGACTGACAATCTGAAAAGCTGGACCACAGTACCACTATAACTCAATTTTTCAGTAAGCCTTGACTGGATTTTCCATTTTTGATAAACTACCAAAATAGGGCATTCCCTGCGTTCCTTCTGTGCATCCAAGGATATTCAGGAAAAGCTGATAAGGATGTAAAACCCAGCAAAGTTTTTTGAGAGGCTACCAAATGAATGCAAGAGTGAGGAGAAGGCCTGAAAGAACTTAGTATTTTCTCTTAGGTCAATAAAATAGATACAGGTGTTCCAAACACTGGAGGTGCATCTTGCTCAACTTGACTAAAAGTGGATATCATGTCCTATATTAGCAACCTGCAAAAAGTTTAAGACATCTGAAGATAAACTGGGAACTGCAGAAAATCCATTTTTTATATATATGTATTTCAACCCAGGACAGTTTTCCATAAGAATAAATTGCATTATT
Source organism: Rissa tridactyla (assembly GCF_028500815.1). Lineage (NCBI taxonomy): Eukaryota > Metazoa > Chordata > Aves > Charadriiformes > Laridae > Rissa > Rissa tridactyla. The sequence goes on from NC_071466.1 coordinate 94,543,244, forward strand.
TTTAGTACTGTTTTTCTGTCATTCTCCACCTTTTCTCTGTCTTTTGCCTACATAACATAGGTCAGAGTAGGAAAAGAATTAATCACTTTTAAAAAGTCATTTGGAATATATTAATAAATTCTTTGTAATATTCTTATGGCTCAACTGTAAATGACTTAAAAAGCTTTAAAAACACAGCATTTTTCTAAGCATTTCATATATAATACTGCTTTTATGATGTTACTTGTTGGTAAATTGTTACATTATAGTAATACTAAAGGCTTCAGCTATGAAACTTGTTGCAGAAATGAACATATATGTTTTATCTTTAGGAATAGTGTCTTATTAGTATCAACATTATTCCTCTTGTTGAAGTTCAGCTGTCTGTTCCCCTAGCATCTACACCATGCAATAACAAACACAACATGAATATCACCGGCCTCAGATATCAGTGCTTCCCTCTACAACACGACATCCTCAAAATGACAGATAACACAATGGCAATTGTATCTTTTTAAAAGCACATGTGCTCTTTCACAGCAGAAGCTTGGCTTTTGCAGTTATTGTTCATTCATTTTCTAGCATAATCAGAACAGCTCATTACGTGTCCAGTACCCAGACTAGTAGCCGTAGACTTTGTCTATGTATACTTATCTGAGAGGGTAACAAGATAACAGGTAGCTCCTTCTTTCAGTGCATTTCCCACAATAAAACTGCATAATTGGAAACTCTCCATCAGGAAGAGCAATTTCTCCCTTTGTCTCCCTTTCTCCCTTCCACTCACGCTGCTTCAGTAGAGCCCCACGTCGCCTTACAGAAATTTACTTCAAGAGTTATGTAGTTCTAGACCAAATGAATGAAGGGGACTGTTCCTCTTTGCTACGTCCACACTGACAGAGAAACCAGGACCATGATTTGCTACTTGGTCAGGTTTGCCCCAGGGCATCATCTTCTTTTGTCTCTCAACAAGGCTTCAATCGATTGCTAAGGCTGGAAAGAAGGAGGAGGTGAGATGAGATCCTCAGCCTTCACAGAATTAAAGAGTAGAGTTAAAAGACACATTTGGCCATCTTTATGCCACTTAAAACGGCCTACTTTTGTTTGATTTTAATTGCAGTGCTGAAGGCTGTTTCAGACTTATTTTGACTGATAGCACCTCTGGTGGCTTGCAGTGGGCAGATGTCACTGAGCTTCAATAGCTGGTTTTTACTGACGCATTGTATCACACAGCTTTCCAAAAGGGATGTAACTTCAATTAACTTCCTCTCTGTTTGTAATAACATGTAGATAGAAAAAACCAAATTATTCCTTTTATTTTGCACTAATTATCTACGTTCGTACTACAAAAACCAGAAATGTCTTCTATGTGTCAGTACTATAAGGTGCACTGAAGAACTAAATGCATCAATTTAAATTTTCTCAATGAAGTTTTATTAAGCATGGAAAACAGTTTCAAGATGTGTTAAGAGGTAAAAGTGGCAGTGCAGACACTTTCCTAACAGCTCAGAAGCTTCTCTAGGTAAACCCAGGATAGAACAAAAACAATTTTCTAGTTAAAGCGAATTTTCATTAGACACAGAAATCACAGAGTGATCATCTGCAATGACAGAAGACAATTATAATCAATAGCAGCATGACAACTCAGTTTGGCGAATATGGGAACTACTTAGTGTGAAATAATTAGAACCTCTGCTTCTGGCTTAGACGCTTTCCTACATTCATTTCTAGCCATTTCTAACTCATCCTCTTGATGGATTGAGACACACCATATCCGACACAGGAGTAATGTAATGTATTCCGCTAAAGGCTGCTGATTATATGCACATGTGCACAGTGACAAACAATTAGTGTAATGATCCAGTGATTGCAAAGCTTATCACAACATTGTATAAGATCTCATGCACTAGAAATTACCCTGACCACCTTTTCATGCTTCCCATCCTACATTACTGTAGAATGTAAATTTGTACACTGAACCTGAAAGGCTGCAAAGGGACTGATCTATATAAAGCCTGTGCCAGGGAAACACTGCCTTCCAGCAAATCTGGAAGATAAATTAAAAGTGATTAGGATAAAGTGATGGAAATACAGAGGCAGGGTTAAGAGTTAGTGCTCTGCTCGGTGTTTACTGAAGCACACTGTTTCCAATATGAACCCGTTGTAGGAAGTCTGACAGCGTGGAGATTGTTTCCCCTTGTATCACCGGGTGCTCCACCACTGCTGCTTGCTCAGAAACACCCAATTCTGGTAAAACGCCGTCCGTGTTCAGAACAGGCACACTGCTGCATTTAGTTGAGGGTGATCACAAGCTACACTTCACCTGTTTACATGGGCTATACATTGTACTGCAGCATTACTGAATTAGCAATCTACCTTCCAACATCCTCCAGCGAAGATAAAGGGGAAGGGTGCTCTGTGTGTGTGTGTCTTCATTTCTATCTCATAGGTAACGTGCACAGGTGTGTGAACCACGTGCTGTGGGGAGACCAGGGAGATTTCTCCCCTCACCTCACCTTCTTCTTCTTTTCTGTCAGGCTTTGAGCCGATGAAGCTAAAAAAAAAGTGGGGAGAAGCTCCCGCTTCCCCCTGAGACTGAGCTGGGCTGACAGAGCCGGGGGCACAGGGCAGGGGAGGCCCGGGATGGTGGCAGAGGCCTGTGCCCCACGCAGGTCACAGGCCTCCCTGCCGAGGAGGATGTGGGGTACAACTAGGGGTAAAAGGAATGTGGGAAGGGATACAGGGAAATAAGGGCACAGCAGCTCCCTGCCTCTTCCAGACAAGGATTTTTATTTTTTTTTTCTTTTCTCCCTTTTAGCACTTCCCCAATTCCTTGGAGATTTCTGAGTCTTTATTCCGTTTATTGCTTTTCTTTTTCTCTGAACTTTGTTTCTCATGCACAGCCCACCAGTAAAAGACAAACATAAGCCTGCGCGTAACGGGCACAAGTCTCAGGGCTGGCGTAGCTGTGGGAGCGTCAGTGGTGCCCTGGGAAGGAGGAGGCCATCGCTGCCCTGAGCCGGCCCTGGCCGCTTCCCGACGGCTCCAAGGCTGAGGTGAGCAGCACTGGAAAAACCCTCCCAAAATGGGGGAGCAAACCTGAGGAGCATACAGTGCTCCTGCACAAGCATATTTAAGAAAGAAACTGGCAGCTGCAGGGGAGAGACTGGAGGGGGACACCCTGAGCCAAAAGGGACAGGAACAGCTTGAGGGACCGTGGCTGTGGGTGACCCACAGCGGGGCAGGGAAGCTAAGGGACAGCGTGGGAGGGAGATCAGCGAGGAGCAAAGGGTGGAAACAGCATCACCTGCACGATGACCCTAGCCTCTACACCACCTGCTGCCTTACTGGGAAGGATTTGACAGGCAGAATGTAAACCATGGTGAAAATAGGGCACGTTCGTACAGGTAGGGGTGTGAGGATAGGTGTGCAGTAAATAGATGTGTAATTGTGCACCTCTTTCCTCTGTGCCCAAATTAGTTTTGTTTGGACTGGCAACAAACCCCGCTTCCTGGACTTGAAACTTTTTTGTCTATGACAGCGCAGAAGTAAAATTTCTTTTGGACTATAAAGTGCATTTTTGGGTTCCCTGGGCATCCTTGTGGTGCACTTCATCTTTCTTCCTTTTGTTCTCCTCCCCGCTCTTCTGATTCTTTCCATGAGTCCTCTGGAAATGGATAATAAACTGCCATGAGATGGTTTCTATTCCTCAGTTGCTTCTGGATTTGGAATTTTTTGCAGGGAGGGGACCATGGGCAGTGACTCCTGGCCTTTCATAATATGCAAATGTGACATGTGGCTTTTATAGTATACCCAGCTGGGGTTGTGAAACATCATTTGCAGTTACCTTTCCTTACTGAATAAACAAGTGCAGGAGAAGCAGAGGGTCTGCACTGTCCTTGCCCCACTCCAAGCTCCCACTACCTTGTGGAGCAGAACTGACACAGGTAAGATCAGGGTATGCACACAACCAAAACACTAACTGCGTGGCCCTATTTTGTATGTCAGAGGTCTCAGTTCCTGAGGCACCATGCTGCCTTTTGAGCATAAGGTCTCTTTGCTGTGTCGGAGGAGGATTTGCTCCACAGCTGATGTGTCAGTCTGCGTAGTAGAAAGAAAGGTCTAGTTCAGTAAATCTGTTCCTGATATTTTCTTGCTAAAAGCATTTCTTACTCTATACAGCTCCCTTTTATCCCTGTGTGGAAGAACAAATAGCACTGGACACAAGGAGGTTACAAGTTTATATCCTCGACCCTCATTCACAGTTCAGGTATTACTTTTTATAAGGTATCACAACAGACTTAGCCTGTTACTGGGACAGAAAGGCCTTTTCTCCCCATCCAACATCTAGGACATTTGGCAGTGATGGGTAAGCAGTTAAAATAAGTTCTGACACATTCCGCCAAAGTGCTCATAATTTAGGAGACAGGACAACAGATGCTCTCAGACAGGCAGGGGAGGACAAGGTAAGAACAAGACATGCTTGGGCAGTATGACAGGACAGCTGTCTTTGTCAAATGTTTTGTGTGTGTACTTGGAAATGCAAATTTTAAGAGGATGTATTGCAAAGCAGATCCTTGGAGATATTTACAAGGAATCTCTTCTGAGCACAAGACATGGAACAGGGGGAAAAAAAAAACAACAAAAAACCCCCCACAAACCAAAAAAAAACCCGGCATAGATATTCAGGTATTAGCAGCTTGAATGAAGTGTTGGCTGAAGGAGCAAGTGAGAAGCGACAGATGAATGATTGCCTAAGCAAAATGGTCACCTCGGGCTGAGCACGTCACAGCTGTGTGTATTCCAGGTGCAGTAACAGAAGAGCATCAAAAGCACAAATGGCACAACAGTGATGCACTGTTGAATGGGACTTCATATGGGAGATTGACATAGTATTAGCATTTGGTGTTATTTAGGGATGGTGTAACAGGATACCAGTATGTTCTGCATGAGGAGAAGACTGAGGCAGAACAACAAGTCTTACTTCATCTCACTAAATTTTCAGGTTACTTTTCTGTCAACATTGTGACATATCCAGATGGTGCTGCTTGAGGAATATTTGCGTGGTCAGGCGCTTTGTAGCACATTGTTAAGTTAAAGCTCTAGCTGAATCTCCTTTTTAAAAGCTCACTCAAACCTTCATTATTGCTGAAGCGACAACAGGAGTCACAGACCTGAAAAGAATTGTACTGTGCACCTGTCTGACATTATCTTCCATCTAGCTCCTACCTGCTCAGTTAGAACGTGTTCAAGAGAAAAAAAAATTAACTAATCATCTAAAGGGCATATCGTCTAGTAACGCCTAAATTGCTGCTAGTGCTATTTATAAATAATTCAAAATAAAATGAGAGCCACAGCAAACACAGCTGTAGTTTATTTGCTGTCACCCACCTGCTGGTGAATCTAGCATTGAGCTGTAGCAGCTGCTTATCAGCTTCAAACAAAAAAGGGTCCATTATTATTATTATTGTCACTACTAAAACTCTCATCTGGATACCTGCAACTTGCAAGACCTGGCTCTTGGTATATTTTTGTCAACTGGCATACCAGAATTTTCTCCACTGCTAGTCAGGACATTCATCTACAGTCTGACGCAAACCTCCCTGGCATTACATGTCTCTCAGAGGCAGCCTGAGGTAAGCAAGAATGCCACTGGCTCTTTGTGCAGTTATTTTCACACAAAATATTAGGGATGAAAATTTTTTAAGATCCACATTAATAGAGTATTCTTGTATTTGTGTGTCCTTGTATTTGCCATTCTCTGAAAGACAAGCTTCTGATGATAATATATAAGACCTTACTATCTTCTTATCCCACTTGATACAAATGTCATGTCCCCTGCAAATAAACACGAAATACTTTCTCCCGTGCCCCACCCATTTGTACCCACTGAGGATTTGACTCTGAAATACTCCTGAAAATATGATTTTTCCTCACATATGGGTTTCTGACTTAGCTAAATAACCAGGTGGATATTTTCTCTGTCCTGTGAAATATCTCTTTTTTAACTGTGTGCCCTGAACATCTGTCTGATATCCACATAAACTAGCTTCAAGATGTATGATGACTTTCTTGGTTCTGTAGCTAGTCACTATAAAAAGAACATTCTTTGGTCCTATAGGACTTCCTAACCATACGTGCAGAAAAAAATAATAATAAAATTCTGCTTATTAACACAAAATAAAACGTTTTAAAATAGTATCTTGTCCAAAAGTAGGAATAAGTGAGTGAGAAACTACCAACTCTAACACATGTCATAAGGGGATAGAAAGCTTTAATAGGTAGGTCCACTGTGTTGATCGTCAAAGATGACAGTTGTCTCTACATCAAATCCACACTCCAATACCAGAAGTCTAAACCACATCTAATCTATAAGCCATTCCTGCTGGCCTCTCTATGTTCTTCCTCATGCAACTCCCTTTTCCTCAAACATGAGTGTTAGCTTGATTATTTACTTCGGCTACTTGATTTTAATTGGCCTTGTACATAAAGTTGCAAAGCAGTGTTTAAATGAGCAATGCACTTTCCCTGGGCTCAACAGTTAAAGGAAAATGCGAACAGGAAGGTTCTGCTAAGATGTGGGGAGAGCTGCTTTGGAAACAGTCATGGGATGGGTATAAAGATGAACAAGTGTTAGTTCTAAAAATAAAGTATTCCAAAGAGCAGCTTCAGAGAGCTGGGGAATGAATTTGATTTTCCCTTGGTTTTGTCCAAGAAATTAAGGGACTAGGGGGAGGGGAGCTGCAAAAAAGCACACAAAGTTGTTTCCTATTTGAATGGGAGTGAAGTCTGCCAACTTGTGGCAAAAGTTCATTTTTTACTGTGCTTATGGAACATATCTTGCTAATTGACCAAACAGAATAAACAGATTCTTTCTTCATAGAAATATGAAGTGTTTGGAAGAGCTGAGGGGGAAGATTGCCAGGCGAAAGGAGAGAAGTGAGTCGAAGCCTTAGATGTGTCTCTATTTATAATCACATCCAATTTTAAAAGGAAAAAGTGCACCTCTGTAAGAAGTGTTTTCCCCTAGAAATCCTAGGAATATTACTTGTAAGTCTTTTAAAATACAAAAGCTTCAATTACTGTGCTAGCAGACCCTGCTAGCATTATGAAATCAAAGCTGACTTTGAACAGTAAATATAGGTTACAGAACGCACAGCAGGGTTTCCTGGTTTAGATCTATAGCTTCCAAACTAGGAACTAACTTGCAATTATTTGACAGATCTCTGGAAGTTATCCTCTTCCTCCAGCATCAGAGAAGGGGAGTGTTGGCTCAAAGTTTCACGGTCCTGACCGAAGTTTTTTTACTTCTCTCTCTCCTATGAGCAATTGTTATCTCAGGAATCCCTGATTTCCCCCAACCCCTCATGTTAATAGATTCAAATGCTAGGGCCTAATTCCAATAAGAGTCCCTTCCAATTGTGCATGATTAAAAGAAGGAAAAAATTAAAGCAGGATGTTCAGGGTGAGAGAACAAAATTGGTTAAATCGCTTATACTGCTACTGAAATAGTAGCCAAGAAAAACTAGGATCTTATTCCCTCAAGTATTATCAGGCCTTTTATACTGACACTAGGTACTTTTTCAGTTGATTTCAGGATACTTTTTTTTTATATGAAGTCATCTTATTTTACTACAACCATTCTTAGTTATTCGATGAGAGGATCGGAAATATGAATTCCTGAGTTTTGATCCATTTCCTCACAACTTTCTGCTTGGCATCGGACACACCTGCTTTATTTCAAAGGAAATTTCAAAGAGAATACTCCCTTCCAAAGGAGTGGGAAGGGAGTGGACTTTGGAGGGTTCCCTAGAGATCGGAGAGGAGAAAAAAAAACCCTGTTCAATGGCATTTGCATAGTGATCAGTGAGGGGAGTAGTGCATCATGTTTGTCAGGCTGACTGCTGGGGAAATGGGCAAAGGGGGGGATCAAAGAATGGAGCTACAGGGAGTCTAAGAGGGTCAGTGCAAAGTATGCATGTGAATTTTCCCAGCAGTAGTCAAATGGCTGTTTGACTAGAAGTCTGCATGCAGCATCATGATGCAGAGACACAGTAAGAGGAATGGTGAAAAGGGAGAGAGCAAAATGAAGGCAGTTTCAGTCCCCACAAATTACCAAGTGGTAACTTTATCATATAGGCTGGTGGTCTTAACATTCAGGTTTAAAAACAGAACTTTCTGTGCTGCTGTGTTTGGTTTTTTTGGAAATGTTCCTCACTTTGCAGACTTTCAACAAATCACATGACTTTCTTGTAGCAAAAAAACAGCGTTGCTTGTGCACTGTATTCATTCTTGTGGTTGTAAAAGTGAAAGATTCATGCTGTGCTACTGTTTCTTGTGCCCAAACTTTATTATTGCCCTCATCGTATAAACAAGATATCAAAATGCCTATGGCAGCACAGAACATCACCATTAACACAGTGTCACAAGCCCTTTGCATTGTGTGATTCAGCCTGGGAATTCTGATGATCTGTCAGATCTGAACTGTCTGAACTGTCAGATGTGAAACCCTTCTACATTGTTAGGGGTGGAAGTTTGCATAATTGAAAAGTAATTATTTCTTCGTATGCAATAAGACTGTGAGTCAAATATTTAAAAGTATTTCTTGACCTTTGGAACTGAAGTGCTATTGCCAGGCACGGAGTTTGTATTCCTAAACCATTTTGGAGCTTGTGAAAATCTGCGCATGCAACTGGCATACTATTTCAGCTGTGAACATTTTTAACATACACTTTTCCTAAAAAATTCTAGCATTTATTTTGTAACCTACATTTCTGCTATTTACATTCATAATAATATCAGCAATGTTCCATCTAAAGTTCTGGAAATGATCTGCAGTATTCAGTTCCTGCTTCTGCCCCTCTCACTCTCTTCTGATGGAAATGAATATCCCAATGCTCCATTTTCATGACAAAGACCGTAGCAGAAAATAATTCAGACCAAGTCTTGTCTTGACACTGACTGAGGTAAGTAAGGAGAATAGGATGAAAATAGCCCATTCCTCACTCACATTTCAGCATTGTTACCAACAAGAATCCATAGATACCAGTTACAGAGGTGATATTGGTATGCATCATGTTCAGCATTGTAAGTGTTGCATGAGTTATATTTTAACTGTCTCTTTCATACCTGCAGTACTGACATGTATTTCAGGCATGATCAAAAGAGTTCTTCTGCAGAGAACAATGAAATATGATTACATTTGTCATAACTGCAATACACCTTAACACCAAATGACAAATTAACAGAAAAGGTTCCTTATGCCTTTTCCTTCTGTAGGATGATGCAAAACTGCCATTTTACAGCAAATTTCACTGTAGCAATCCGTGGTGCAAACCAGTTGTAACAGGTTTGAGTGCAGCAAATCCATTTTCAAGGCTGTCCTGCCTCTTTTACAACCACAATGACATCTAAGAGGGCAGGGAGAAAGAACAGGAGTTCTTCTGATGTTGCTAAAATTTTCTGCATTACATGAATTACTTTTCTTAAACACTTTTAAGAAAAAAGCAAAAGTTTCATCAATGAGTTGAGCTTATTTGTTGGTTATTCCATTTTTCTCCTCACCATTCTCATTTGCTCATGTTCACTGTTAATAGCACATGCTATGTAGACTGTGCAGCTTGCTTTATTCTTGAAACTAAGAATAACTTGGAAGCCCACAACTGCATTTAGTTTTTGGCACTGAATTCTTCTGTACATGTAGAAACTGAATTATATTTCTGAATTTTTAGATCACATGATATGTGAAGAAAGTATCTACATGTTCTGTTTTGCATGATTTAAAGGAAATTTCAAAATTCAGATCTTCCAATTGGAGATGTTTTAGTTTTGACTTTTGGAAGGTATTTTAGAAACTCATAATAGAAATTTTATAGAAAAACTGATATTCTTTAGGATACCAGATGATTTCATAGGAAAATATCTATCTACTGATAAGGTTCTATACTTCATATTCTTTTCAGGGATTCTTGTTCCTTACCTCTTTTGATAATCTCTCCATGGAGAGATTCCCACATTTGGAATTTGTTGGCAGGAAAGAGATTTTCCATGGAGAACACTGATCAGTCACAGAAATTTTGAAATTATATGTTGAAAAACAAGTTTCTCTTTAAACGATGAAGGCTGAGCAAGTAAAGCAGAAGTATAAGTATTGTTGCCAAAACAGATATCAGCAGCTGTCAGGCAGGAAAGAAAAACCTTGTAGCTGAGGCAACGGAGTAAATGGATGGTCGCCCAGAAACAACAGAAGAATCTGGCAGTGCTGCAAATTCTGCAAACATCTGCCTCCTATCTGTGATACATCAGGCTCTGCAGTGCTTGGATTGGTTCCTTTTATCTCCTGAGGACTGAGCTCATGCTCTGTCACTCTGTGCCCAAAGGATCCCTTGTCCTTCCCATACTTTCCAGGTTTGTGTGCTCTAGTCTAACTCTCTCCACTCCACTTTGCTCAGATAGTACCACAGAGGCATGCTCCTATACCTTAATGACTGGAAAGAATATGGGACAAAGGAATTGGTCTCTATGAGTTAAGAGGCAGATTAATGTCCCAAGAGGAACTACAAAAGTTCTTGTGTGCTTGCTGCAGCCCACTTTCATTGGTACTGCTTGTCCCTTTCAAGACTCCAGAGTAACAAGTGAGTCTAAAAATCTGTCACACAGCACTTGACCTCCAGAAGAGCTTGTTAATACTGAGAAAAACTACATCAGTGGTACAGTAACTTACAAAAGATGGCAAAATTCATGCTTATCATAATTATTATCTTTTCACTAGGAATCGAAATGCTATTCTCATCCTTCCTGCGCGATTTAACTTCTCTCATTACACTAGAAAACTGCCAGAGCAATGCTTCAAACTTCTCTTTAACGCAGTTTTCTCTTCATAAGCTGAGCACAACTCTTCCAGTATTCCTGAACAGGAACATGCAAGGTCAAGCCACCTTCTTCAGCTGACATTAGGATAAAACTATTTCCAAGGTGCTACAATAAACTGGCAGGTATTAGCAGTACTCCAGCTTGCTTTCTTCTTGTCGTCTGAAAGAAGTGTTAAGTAGTTGTTCTTGTTGATAGAACAAATATATCTTCAGAATCTATGTAACATGAGAAAAATCTGACTTCTGAAATTCTTTCAGAGGGCTTTTCCATTTATGCAAATTATGACTAATTTCTAAGCTACGTAGACAGAAGTATTCAGTGTGTTCCATTAGTTCAGGGTATCTCCTCTTATCCTGGTGTTGCAATTGCCCATTCAGGGGTTTATACATTTTTCTTCCATGTCATAGAATCATACAATCATAGAATCATGGAATGGTTTGGGTTGGAAGAGACCTTAAGATCATTTAGTTCCAAATCCCCTGCCATCGGCAGGGACACGTCCCACTAGATCAGGTCCTCGCATACTAAACTCAGTTAACAAGTTAAAAGATTGCTAAACTTTAAGATCCAAGATTAGCACTTTAGAAAGCCACAAAAAAATAATTTATTTACCTAACCTAGGTGTAGGCTTTCTTTTTAATGTGTACAGCGGTGTTCTTACTGCTAAGCCTCCTACTCCTTTATAATGACCCAGACCAGTACCTGTTTGAAGCCTTTAATGGCACTCATCTCAAGCACATGGCCAGGTTTCCTTTATGTACCAAACAGGATTTGTGGAAAGGAAGCTGCTGGAAATCTGTGCCTTATCCTTGCAGAGAACAAGGATATGGCCAGAGCATGATTTCAGGTTCAAGAAGAGGGAATCACTCCTAGGAGCTGTAAAGTAAAAGTAGCATCAGTATTGCACCTATAATTCACATCAGAAGTCCAACACATAACATCTCTTGCCCAAAATGGATCTGTAATTCTTTAGCACCATAGAATATAAGCAGTCAGGCTTGGTGAGCCAAGATCAAAAGTAGAGGAAAGGTGGAGTGCTCTACGGACTAATATTAGCACAATATTCTCAGTAAAAGTCTCTTTCCAAGTGTGAAACATGGATGCTTGTATTTGAAATCTTGGGATTATGTGGGGAAAGGGGTGAAATTTTGTTGCATGCAGGTGTTCCTAGGAACTGCAGAATTTCTTGGGGACCAAATATTTTTTTCCATAAAAAGGCAGTAAATATTTTACAACAAAAATATTGCAGAGTGTTCAGGTTTTTTTTCTAGAGAATAATTATGCTACTCTTGAAGTTAACAACTACAGAAATCCAGATATCAGCATCCAGAATGTAGGGGTTCGAACAAGAAGTTGTATGCTTCAGTACCACCACTTTGTTACCCAGATATCCCAAAGCAATATGTTTGAAATTCATATTCAGGTAAAGCCTATTATTAGCGTGCACTTGGATGAATCAAATTTCTATTCAGATAACCATGTCCTTCTTATTTGGACAAATGCCTTATCACTAATGTCAGACTCAGGCACCAAACTGGACCTTTTTATCTCATCTTCCTCTGGCAGCCTTTGAGTTCCATCCCATTGGCTGGAACAGTAATTTTTGTAGATCTAACAGAAACCAAGCTGGCAAACTTTAAAAAAAGTCGGTGTTTGCAGTGGTCTTGCTGGCTAGGACTAAGAAACAAGATTCAGCTCTCACATAAGATATCTGTTCAATGGAAGAGGAAACTTTACTTTTATTTCCAGAAAATGGATCAAATTTTGTATCTCAGACTATTTTTGCAACAGTAAGATCTGTGAAGTGAATAACCTCGCTGCATGTACTCTTCAATAGCAGAGATTTCTCATCATCACTCATACGGGAAAAAAAACTTTGCTAAGACTCTGAGGAATCTTGGAATGTGCAAGGACAATTTACCAGCTATTTTTTCTTCCTTCACTCATTCCAGTCTCATAGTTCTAAAAAAACCATGGAAGAATATCATATAGAAAATTAGTTCCCTTGCCAGGCAGTGCAATTAAGTGTTTGAGTACTTAATGATGTCATTGAGCAAACTTTATTTGCTCAAGTTCCTTACCCTCATTTCAATTCACAGGATGCATGGGGTACTATTTTTACATATAAATATCCATTTCATTATCATTCTGGGACTTCTCTACTGTGACCATTGATTCTGATTCACAGTACCTGGACCCTGTTGTGTTTTTAAATATGCATAAGCAAAGATTGGGATTGGGAAGAACTGCTATTGGTAGTATTGCAAGTACTGATTTTTTCCAAGAATTAATGTATCTATAACATATTGTATATTTTATATGTTGTGCAAACTTGATCATTGTTTTTAAAAAAGTCGTAATAAATTATAGAAACACTTCTCTGTATCAGCTTCACTGCGTACCATGGCTCTAGGTGAGAGAGAAGATAAACAGCAGGCTTACCTCTGTAGGCCAGCGTGCCATCTCCGGCAATAACGCAGAGAAGCCCTGCAGCTTGGGAGGGGGCCATGCTGACAGTAGATAGTACTCCTGGAGATTTCTCTCTGCCCTTTTCCTACCTTGCACTGGATCAAAGTAAGGGAGAAACAGAGGAGTGGAATAAATAATCACCCTGACCACTGCTTCCCCAGGCACCACCACTGTCCTCAGTTACTGATTCCTATGGCACTACTCTACACTAACACTCATGGTAGGAGCTGTAACTCTGGGGGCATGGCTGCTCTTGGCATTACCTCACCTCTCTGCAGGCATGACCCTATAAGCCTGGAGCTCTTCCCACATACAAACTTTCCAATACACCACTTTCTGCCTTCTACAGAGAAAGACTTAAAGTTGATGGGACAGAGTGGAGTACCCATCATACTCCTTTTACCCCTGCCCTACACCAGCAATGCTTTACCCTTCCTCTTCCTGCTCTATTCTTCCATACAGATGAGCAGTTTTTCCCCATCCAAATTTTATTTCCCCCTTTATCTCCTTTTCCCCTAATAAGAAACAGGATCTTCCCATAAATCAGTGAGATCCTGGCTTCACAGATCCAGCACGTTGCCACTTGACGTGAGGGATCACAGCGACTGCAGGGCCTGTTTCCTATTCCAGAGTAGAGGAAAAACGGTTCAAACAGTGGTTGGTAGTGGATTCCTAGAGAAAAAATAAAAGAAACGAGGCAAGGTTGTGGCCATCCTTTCTTTGGCAGACTCTCTTTGTTTCCAGCAATCTGCCATTCAGCAGGAAACCCGGACTACTCATTGCTACAAGATGGCATGGTTACACAGAAAATCAGTGCGAGCTTGTGCTTACACGTATATACTGTGCCCAACACCAGTCATTGTTTCTTCTTTCTGTAGTGGAAGAGCATTGCTTCAAAACAGCGTACTTGTATACTCATCAGTATACCAAATAGCCTATAAATTATACAAAAAGCTTGCAGATTTCAAAGTGCTTTTAGGTAATCTATGTGCTTGTGCTTGGTACGTAGAATCAAGCTATAAACTCCTACACCAAATTGCAATGTACAGTTCCCAGCTGTAGAAACCCTACTGTGTAAAATAATATGAGGCGAGGGGAAAGACATAGTCCAGTATCATATATCTCAACAGAGTCAGCAGTGGATGGGAGAATAAAGACAACCCCGTTTCTGAAAACTGGAACAGTGTAAATAAACAATACCTTTCACAAACCTGTCTTTTTGATTTCTTTTTTTATTTTTACAATAGCTTGCTGATATTTTGTATTTTGCCCCAGTCTCTCAAAGAATTTTAGAAAGTGCATTTGACTTCTGGGGAGAAAATTCTATAAGCTTTAAAATCTAGCCACCTCTTAGTTATAAGAAACCATAAAATATAACGAAAACAGTAAAGAGAAGTAACTATCTGAAGCATGCCTTTTACAAGAATAAAGAAGAAATGTTTTCAACAATCACGGAAATGTTGAAGTGAAAGAATAAGAAAGCCCAGCACATACCAAACCCATTTTTTAAAATTCCAATGAAACAATTCCATAGTCTGGTTCCGCTCACTGCTTTGTTATCTTTGCAACATATTCCTAAATCTCCCTTACTAGATATTAAGTCAATATTTTATTTCCCTGCCCTGCAAGCACAGAACAGAGAAAAAAGCATTCAGTTACTGTCCTTTTTAGTACACTATCTTCTGTAGTGGAAGACTACATGTCCTCCTCATTTATCTTCCCATTCCATTTCTTCAGTGTCACTCTTACTAAAAGTCTTGTCCTGCCACTCTCCTCTGGATTTGCCTACATCTACATTTCCTTAAAACATGGTCATATGAGGCCTCATCAGCACTAAGTAGAACAGGATAATTTCTGTCCATGTCTTACATGTGATAATCCTGAAATAAGACGTGGTTTCTCCAACAGTTCAGTATTTGTAATTCATTTTTATCTTGTCATCCATTAGATCTTTTAGATTCTTTTTTTCTACAGTATTGTTCCTTTCCGTATTTTGGAATTTATTCATTTGATTTCTCCTGAAAGGTAGGACTTGTCTTTACCGGATCTCATCACAAATTTGGATCATTTCTTCAACTGATGAAGACATTTCGAAATTCTGCACCAGTTCTTAAGGAATTTGCATCACCCCCTGTGGTGCCATCTATGCATTTTGTAAATGTACCATCTACACTGTCACACGGCACATTACTGGAAATACGGATTAGAACCAGGTCTAAGACAGACTTCTGCAATGCTATATGAGAATTGGTGCCTTTATTTAGTAAAAAATCACTGATAGCTTCTGCTCAAGTGAAGTTTTAAAATCATTTGTATGGTAATTTCACGTGGACTGCATGTTGCTTATGAGAATGTCACATGAGACAATGTCAAAATCCTTACCGAAATCAATATACAGCACAACTGCAGCTTCTTCCTCATTGACTGAGCCAGTTATCCTGTCAGAGGAGGAAATTAAATTGGCTTGACATAATTTGTTCTTAGCAAATCTGTGTTGTCTGGTTTTCTATCACTTAACTTTCCTCTCTAAGCCTATAAATTGATCATTTAATAATCTTGCTCTACTATCTTAGTATTGAAATTTGGAAGTCTGGCATAATTTCAGAGTTCTTTTTTTTAAAGATGTCACTGTCAGTATTTTAGTTTATGGGTAGCAAAAAAAAAATTAAATATGAACGACCACAAGTGAAATATGGAAAATCTGTGATCTCACACATTTCGTCCAACGTTGGCTTAACACATCAACTGTACATATCTGACAAAATTAGTTTTAGGATAATAATACAAGTAATTATAGGTGCAGAAAATGTAGAACTTAGTCATCTGTGCTTCACCTGCTCTGAAACTTGGTGATTGCACTTTGTGATTGATTTGTGTTTGTCAAAACCCCTTGGTTACATTTTAACTGCCATTCCACCAGCACTCAAATCAGGAGCAGGACACAAGGGAAAGTCCTGCCCTGCCTTTCCACAAAGAGACCACACTACTGTCTGACAAACCAAGTGACTGTCGTGCAGAGGAGAATACATGCTTCTGCTGCTCTGAGAGACTAAAAGGCAGAAAGGGGGAAGTATAGGCCATGGCTAAGCTCCTGCTGCCAGTACCAAACAACAAAGAGAAAGACGGCTTTAAGCTTGTGAAGATCAAAAACAAGGATTGTACAAGACACATGCACCTTTGAACTGGAACCAGATGATCTTTAAGGTCGCTTTCAACCCGAACCATTCTATGATTCTAAGAGTCTTCTCTTTTCGTTATCATTAAAATAAGAAGTCCCTTGAATGGCCACGTTAGTCCAATTCATACCGTAGCTGCTTCAGCATGAACACCTTGAAATCACTGAATATTGGTGTCAAATTCACATGCAGTGTAAGATCAGTCATGCCTTTTTTCTTTGTTTGACAGAAAGCAGAGCAAACAACCTGAGATCCTTCTAGGGAGAATCCTATGAATATGCACTGTGTTTCTCCTTTGCTATGTTTTAAGAAAATTTCAACTGTCAGCAGATTCAAAATTTTCATTTCTCAATTGGCCCAAACTAATAAAATCAAAATATATCTAATTTGTGAGGTGCGTCATGAAGCCATTGGTGTTCTCTGTCAGAAAGCAGAAGGTCCATGGGGACTATTCTCATTTTCCATCTTTCTTGAGATTTTCAGGGGGAGCCATAAAGGATTTATGAACGAATCAGGCAGCAAATCCCCGTGACTTTGCTGTGCTTTAGATATTCCTTGTAATTATTCTTTTCTGGGTCTTAAATTTCTGTAAGTAATAGTTATATATAAAGGTTTGGGGGGTGGTTTGGGGTTTGCTTTTTTCTTTTCCTTTTACCCATGAGAGTGCCTTGAAATGTTTGAGCTCTGTTTCCTGCAGTAGTTGTATAACCACCTCCTGTCTAGACAGAAATATCAATATATTCTGTCCATATAAAGAAAGGCCAGGAAAGAACAGTAGAAAGCAAAAGACAAAGAGATCCGGGATTTGAGGAGGTCTCTCAGCAAATGTTCATACCAATATTTATTGTGTTTATCCAAATAAAAAAATCCTCCCAAGCATGTTTTAAAAAGGATATAATGTTTACATACATTTCTGCTTTCACAGGGCTCTATGATATTTTCTTTGCATTTTGGATGTTTTTTTCTTTGAAGTGGTCAGCATCAAGCTCAGAATTTATGTAATTCAAAGGAAAATGAAAGGACAAATGACTAAAGAAAAATTAACAGTGGTATGTACGAAACAATAAGACATCCAAAGTTTAATGCAAAAAATATCATTAGACTACTTCCTCCCCTCTGCAACTGTAGACTGAAAGTAGAGCTCCACTAAAATTACATAGTGCAGATATTCTTCATTGGTGCCTTGCAATATATGCATTTTTTATATATTTGTTTCATTCAACACTGGACCACATTAACGAAACAGATATTTTGAAAAAAAATCTATCATAATTAGAAAGTGTTAATGTTGGGAAATCAATTGAGTCTCAAAGAGACTCTATTTCATCCATTCCTATTTTTACTTTCATTGTAGTGAATCTCTTGCTTTTGAAATAATTTCATTTTGGAAACTTTACTCAGGAGCAAACAAAAGAGATGATGTAGATGAAAATTTGGCAACAAATACTAAGGCAATTTACTAGTCTCTGATGTTCACACAATACGTGAACATGCTATTCAAAAGAATAGTAATTGCTGACTTAAACATGTCTTTGGCAGGTGTGTTTATCTGTCTGAATGTGCATTCTTGTGTTTTGGAGTTCCCATACGAACATTAGTTCTATTAAGTACTTTCAAGGAAAAATCTTTCTAGGAAAACAATGAAAAATTTAGAGGAAAATAGGCATCTTGCAAAGGTAAAAAATCCACAGATTATGAATATTTTTTTTTAGCTATTCATCTTTTTCCTTCAAAGAAAGTCAATCAAATGTTTGCAGAATTTACATTCCTACAATTAGGATGTTTCATTACTGGTTATATAGAGTCCTGCTATTTTTAAAATGTCACAAACTATTGACATATTGCTGAAAGACAGGAAAAAAAAGGTCACTGGGTGGATGGATGTCAGTATAGTCTAGCACTTGTACACTTGCTGAAATTATTCTTTTGCATCCCAATATTACTGTATTCTTTCATACAGGAAAAGACATCTGTGTCTGCTCTCTTTTTTTTTTTCCTCTGTTGAAGATGTCACTGAATTTCTTTGAGGGAGGCATTAGTAAAAAAATCTGTAAGAACTTTAGATTTGGTTCAGAGTAGCAGAATGGGTAGCAATTAACTCTCAACATAAGATTCCTATGGGCTCATTCTATCCACCCTTTTGAAAGATCATCTTTCCTGCTCCCTTATGTTTACTGAAGATCTGCTACTTTTAAAACTGCAGTCTTGAATTTTTCCTGAAATTGTTTATTTTTTTCCTCCCTCACAATCCCTGCTTTTGGTATCCTTAAGTGCTGCGACATCATACTGCACCACCTGAAAGCACACAGCAATTTGTTTAGACTGTATAGCTTTGGGGGAATATTTATAGAGCTGTCTGTGCACTGAAATCCTGCCATGGAACAACACAAGCTCTAATCTTTTGAGGATCTACATGATCAAGTCAAATGCCAGCATTGACACTTGGTGTGATTAACTAGGCTGTTGTATCTCTATAAACTGATTATACAGCAATGCAGGCTGTTCTACCAGAGCAAGGTGGCATTAATGCTAACAGCGAGTCTGAGAATAGTCTCTTTCATCCTCTAAGGTTAGGTTTGTTCCACCATTGATGTCAAAGGGACACTACCACAGAACCTCAAACTACCTCATGAACACATCACTATTAATTTCATCACCTGTAATATCAATGCCTGTTAAAGTCATCTGACATTCTGCCATGTATCACAGAGAGCACCAACATCATACAGACTCTTTTTGTAATGGGAACAATGGCAGTCATGGCGAGACTTTTCCGGAAAATTAATTGAATGAATATTGTGTACCTGATAATGTTGACATCTTGATTGATGTTTGATGGCAAGTGAAAAGAGTCTTCCTGTAAATTAAAGGAGTAGAGAATGCCAAGGGTTTGTCTATGATTCTATGATTGTGTGATTCTAGGCTTTTATTAACATTAACCAGTATTTGATACTCGTTGAAGGCAGAACATAAAATTGCCATTCATTACCTTTTTTCTGAGAAGGTAAAAATTACCTAGTGGAAGAAAATGTCTGAAGAGAAAAAGTAGGAGAGGTGAGAAATATGTTCAGAGCACACAAGCAGAGTCTGGTTTGACTTATTTTTCTGACTTGCACAGCCTATAATATCTTAGACACATCATTTCATTACTGTATGCCTCTTCTCCATAAAGTATGTCTCTTTCCTATAATTTGCCTATTCTTCCTTATGTCTCTTCACTCTCTCGCCTGGATGACCACTTACGGGGATCAAACAGCAACCCCTTCAAACATGGAAGCAGCAGGTGATTCGAGAAACCTAGAGACTTCATGTGAGGGCCCACAGGATACACAACAAGTTGGCGGGTTTTATTCACTGCCAGTAGCAGCTGGGAGAGCCCATAGTAGAGAAGTCACTGGGACATATATAAGGGTGCCATGGATCACATGCACTCTGTAGACTGCAGGTCTGGCCTAGTATTTTTAAATGTTTTTGTTTATTGAAACTCTCCTGCTACAAAAAAGATTTAGCATAAAGAAAGCATAGTCATTGGCATGACTTGTTATATGGTGCTACCATATAGTGCAAATATGTATAGTTTAGCTAGATAAATGTGAGGAATATGGAATTACTCTGACAAAAGTGTCTGATTTTATGAAAATTTTGGCAGGTGTTAAGATTAATCTTGAAATATTACATGGTGAGTTTGAAACGGAGTTTGTGGTCGTTCCATTAGTTCTGGTGCAAAATTATGAATAATTCTTTTTTTTTTTAACTCTTTAGTTTTAATCACAGTCACTATACTCTAACAGTCTTTTAGCTACTCTTGGGTTACTGAAAGTAACATTTTAAAAATACCTCATAAAATACAGCTTAAAACCTGCTTATATGAGCAGGGAGTTTCACAATTTAAAAGGTAAAGGAGTACAGAAAATGAATTAGGTCTTGAGCTTCTTAAATGCCAGGCAACTTACGTAAGCAGGACTGAACATTTTTGTAAAATGTTTATGTTCTGTCATTTTTCCCTCAGCACACAAAAGAAACAGTATACATCTTCCTCCCTGCTTATCTTCAGCTGTTTGGTAACCATAACTACATCCCAGCATTGGCTACATAGTAGAAACAAATACTTCTGTAGGACATCTGTTTTACATGCCTGTTAAGTATTTCTTTCTTCAAACACATCTGCAGGAATTCCCTTATTTCATGCTGAGAATAAATTACTGTTACTTTCTATTAGGAAAAAGGAAGCAATTTCCAACTCACAATTGAATGAGTGGCTTTTGCCACACCATGGGAAAGATTTCAGCTTGGGTCAAGGACCATTTCTGAGAACTCTCTTGCACCCACACAGACAGGTACTGAAATCAGTGGACTTGGGGATGTCTGCAAAAACAGGGCCTAAACACTGACCCAAACAGAGAACAGATGCCTCTTCTTGTTACCATGGATTACATTCTTTCTATTGTATCTCAAAATTACAGACTGGTTGAGTTTAGAACTCTGGAGGTCATCTGGTCCAACCCCCATGTTCAAGCAGGGCTGCCTAGACATCATCAGAGACACCAAGACATCAAGAAATCATGTACAACATGATCTCTCACGTAAAAGCTTTCTCTGTTCTGTGAGGGAGACCAATGCAGTTTTAAAATGAATACTTACATGAAATGGAGATTGTTGACATTTTTAGAGGAGCAGATAAGGTCTTAAAGGCATTTAACTTTCAAAAATTCCAACAAGTCTGAGTCCCTACTGCTAGCAGTCTCATTTACAGCAGGTTCCCGAGGATGAATCATACTGTCTGTGCCAGAAACTTGTGGCATTGTTCTACAGGCATTAAGCTTTTAATTTCCATGTTCATAACTATATCTTCCATGAAAATTGAGCTCACACATGCCCTTGAAAATTGAGTCCCTTGTTTTGCGTGTCTTCCTTACATACATGTCTTCCTTAACATGCAAAATTAACATTTTAAACCAGTGTAAACTGGCGTTTGGTAGCCTCCAGTTTCAAGGCAGCATGAAATCTTCTGACTGATCTCTGATTTCTAATCTTGTTTGCCAGCCTAACTATACAAGTTTCTGTCTTGGTAAAAGGGTTTTCTGTGCAAATGTCCAATGCTTTTGAAGTATGTTCAAGCGAACTTTACATGACAAATATCATTCCAAAGTCTGCATTTAGACAGATGGAAAATAGCAGCCTGTTAATTCAGTTGTACGCTGCTGTAACTGGTATCAACAGGAAACCAAGTCAAGCTGCCCACTTCTATCTTCATATACTCTCAGATCACAGAATCACAGAATGGTACGGGTTGGAAGGGATCTCTGGAGATCATGTAGTCCAACCCCCCAGATGCCAGCACAGATTTTTATTCCATTCAACTTCTACTTGTCTTTACCTCACCCTCCTACTCCATAAGTCTCCTCTGTCCCTAGTATGTCTTCCTTTCTATGTCTTCTTCCTGTGCTACTGTAAACACAACTGTCTCTTTCACATTCCAGACTCGGGTCCTTTTTGACATACCTGCCAACCAAGAAAAGAAAGCACAACCTGTGGGCATACAGTATATGAGAAAACATGCTATCAATTAAGATGAGGATTTGTATCAGGAAGGAAAAGCTGATAAGAAGTCTTGTCTAAATAGTTGAGAGTGAGAACGTGAGAAAGATAGAAAATGTATGAAATGGTTAAGAATGCTGAAAATAAGAAATTCACGGATAGGAAACATCCGAGGAAGGAGATGGTTTGTGCATAGGGGGCTATTTGGAGGTGTTAGTGAAACAGGTAACTATTCGAGTAAGCACTGCTAATGTGACAAAATTAGATTAGGAGGCTTGTGGTTTTTAAAATTTATCTTTATATTACATAATATTTAAGCTCTTAGGAAGAAAATGGAGAAAAGGCAATGTTTAATATTTGTTTGCTCTATCCACAAGTCTCCAAATTCCATCAGTCAGCCAATATATCATCCCAAACTGAACCCAAATTTACATCAACAGTAGATAATAGCAATGGACAATTTCTTTGCTGGGATTTGTCTTTTGACATGCTTCTGCTTGGGTCAGGATCTTAATTTACAGTACTATATTTAAATACCTATTGACTAACTAGAATGATTGCTGCACAGCAGCTACCTTTTTTATGCCTTGAAAGTAATTTTCTCAAAGGATGAGAGTGTCTGATTTTTTTTAGTTCATAGTTGTTAATATAACAACATGGTGATTAGTACAACATTTACGTTAATTTATTTCTTTAAGACAATTTAAAAACCTTGTCTTTACTCAGGTCCTCAAATCCATCATTAAGCACCAAAAGTTTTTTTTCAGAATATCTAAGAAACCATAAATCCCACCGAAGTTACTAAAATTTATAGGTGTTCAGAAAGCCTTCGGATCAGACAGCTTGTATTTAAGAGAAAAACATGAGTTTAGGAACTTAACATTAACCACAAAAAATCAAATAAATTCTAAATCTGTGAGCCCTAAGAAATGAAAAATTTTCCTGTTAAAGAAAAAATGATACTTCTTTGAAGAAATGGTAGAAAAGAATAGAAGTTAAACATTCAAACAGCACTATGTTGAGTAAACTGTGAAAAATACAAAGAACTTTATACTAAGGAAGAGAGTTTAGGAATTAACATTCGGTCTTTCGTATTCTGGTTTAGAATGTGCCCATGTATTTTATGGATCTCATCAACTGTCCTGACCTATGGAAAGTTTACCAGAAGATACTGTCTCAACAACCTGAAGAATTCCTAAGATTTTGATTTTCGTTTAATTATAGTGTTAATTTACTTCTCCTTAGGACTACTTGCAATTTTTTCATCCCTGCCAGACAAAGTAATCACCTTTCTTTAACCTCATAATATCAACAACTACACTACTTCATTAAATATGTGTGAACACTTACGGTCTTCCTTTCTTGTCTTTTACTTTCTCAGGGAGTTAGTTTGCTGGCATCCTGAAAAGATTTTAGGAACGAAATGTAAGAGAAGGGTTTGTCTGTGAATCCTACTACAGGATTTCTCAATGTGAGCGTTGCCTTCTGCTAAATTTTGCTGTGTCTGACAAGGAACAGAAAAACCACTGTGTACAAAACCATAGCACTTCGGATGAAACAAGATTCAAAATTTTCAGAAACAAAATATCTTCTTTGTTGTTGTTTTGCTCCAACCTAACGAAAACCTAGTCTGGTCATTCCTCAGATGTCAACTCCTCAGAAACTGAGGAAAGACCCAGAATGATTAAAACATGCACTCAGGAGTGAGCAGTGACAAAAAGATCTAACACTGTTCTGAGCTGTCATGATCTGCAGTAAATGCCAGACTTTCTGTAGGTTTTTAAATCAAGAAACCCCTGAACAGCACTTTAAAAATTAAAATAACATCAAATTGACAGGGTGTGTTCAGACAATCAATACAGATGTTTTACACACTCCCTGGTTAATACTAGTTGTCCTTTAAGCCTTTGTTTCCATCTTCCCTAAGTGTTGGTGCTCCTATATGTTCTCCTCAGAGAAATTCCAACTATGAACAATTTTTTCTGTCTTTGCTACTCTGTCACTCATGTTAAAAGCTGATCTGTGGTTTCTAAGAATAGCTGGTAAGAGGTAATAAAGCTGTGTCTGATATAACTGCCATTCCATCACAAGTTTGTGAGCTTAGTGTTATTTTTACATGAAAGCCTAGTTGAGTCAGAAAGACACCAATAATGAGGGGAAGATTCTTTTTTTGTGGCAAGATCAGTGAGAAAGCTCTCTGTTAAACACATAATGAAGTTCCTCATTAAACTCCTTCTATTACTGCATCACATTTTGGAAAACAGGATTTAAATAAATCTGTAGTATTTTTTTTAACTCTTGGAATCCTGCCAGAAGTAGGAGGTGATAGGAGAACAAGGGACGGAGGTGAATAAAGACTACCGAATGATTGTAAATAGAGAGCAGGCATTTCCAGATGGATTTGAGTCAAAAAACCATGGCTTGATATAACCAAGATTCTTCACTAGCTGTGTTAGCAGCTATTATTTCAAGATTAGCAGTGATTTGGATATAACTTGAGGCATGGTGACTCACATGTCTGTTTTTGAAAATCTTTGCCTGAAACCCTGTGTTTGCGCAGCACAACATAAAGATACGCATTGTGGAAGACATTCTTCATTAATGCTGTGAAATATACTGAGAAGAAGCTGGATTCTGAACATGTAACAGAAATACATGGGACAAAGGAGCAAGTGGGTAGCAAAAGAAGGGAGGTGAAAATGTGTACCATCTTTACATCACAATTAAGTGCAACTTCTTGCAAAAATCAAATGGCAGAGTATTTTCTCGTGCGTCCACTTGAATTCATTACCACCTTTTCCACACAGTTATACCATAGTATAAAATACAGCAACAGTTATTTGATTTCCTAGTGTAACACTTTCTAGTACCATGCAGTGTTTGTTACTTTCAGTGTCTTCTGAAACTCAAATATTACCTGAATCAAAACTGACTTATGCAGATTCATGATGTCCTTATCATAGGTAGACTTATGCAGATATACGGCAACATTCAGAAGGTTTTTACACCTGGACTGTATGTTCACACATATATTAGATACAGAGGTCAGTGTATCAGAGGAAATCATACAGTCCATTTTGGTCTTCATTTTTTCATGCATTGTTTAGAGAATTATCACTCCACTCATGCTCTTTCCTGCAGAAGAGGTGTGTAAATTCACAGCGTTTAGACATACTAAAATTAATATAGATATTTTAAGGGTTCAAATTTTTGCCTGTGATTGTCCATGAATGCGTCTCCCTGTCAGATTCATCTTATGCATGTACTACAGGATCATCACAATAAAGTGTTGCTGTAAGTACATGACTAAGTACAATGCAAGAGAAAGACACAGTTAATACATTGACTCAGGTTGAAAAAGGTATATACAGACTGCTTTATGGAACTGAAACACAAACACATTTTTAATGATTAGGGGAAATGGAAATATCTCCAAAAAAATTGCATAACAGTGAAAAATAATGGAAGCATCAATGAGAACTAATAAAGTTCACCTATAAAAAAATATTAAAAGTAAACACAGTAATATCGTCTCATTTTCAGTCTCATGGTGACCTTCTGATAGTTGAAAAATCTGGATTGAGGTTTACCACATGCTAAAATTATGATCTTTTTTATATTTTACTGCTATTTATTATATAGTCTTTTCTGTCCTTATCAGTTATATTCAGCATCTGTTTCCTTTGTAAATATATTCCATATTTTATAAAAGAATTAGGCAAGAAACCAGCTTCTGGAGGTTATCTTTGAAGAATCTAATTCTTCACCTTTGTGGTCGCTAGCAATTACTCAATTTTTAACTGGGCATAATTAATGTTTTTTTAGTATTTTAAAAATTCAAAACCTGCAAAATAAATAAAGCATTGGTTGATCTGTCCAGTCTTCCCATTATATTGATGATAAAGTAACGAAGGGACATATTTGTTAATTTAGAGTGACATTATGGTCAATTGTTTTGCTTGGATAGTCTTATTCTTTTGCTCTGCCAGTATTAGAATTGTCTGTTAAGGCAGAAAACAGCTTTAGAAAATATCTTCAAAGCTTAATTTTGTCACTAGGATTGGAACAGAGGTTGTGTTAGTATAACGTTACTTGCATCATACAGAAATTCTCATCAGCAGCTCTGAAAGCACTTTATACATAACGAGAGTGACTGCAAGGTGATTTCCCTAAAGGCATTTCGCAAGCCCCTGGCAGTACTTAGAGTAGATCCCAAGTCTGCTGAAACACATTCCCATGCTGCCCTGACTGATTAGGAATCTTGTGTTTTTTGAGAGAAATTAAACTTAAGGGAGATATATACATTAAAAACAAATTGCAATATCCTTACATGATGAAAGTGAATTCTTCTTTGTCAATGAAAGTGTTTTCTCGTTGTCCACACAACAAAATTATTAAGTGGATGCTAGGCAATGTATTTTAAAGGTATTAGAACCATAAGTGACTACAGACTGTTAAGATATGCACCATATGTGCACCTGACCATAACACCTTCTGTTCATGTGTTTGAAAGGAATAAGCCTGTTAATGTAATTCCCCCTTGCCTTTACCTTAAAATCTCATTTAGAATTAGGAAACCACTGACTCGGTGCTTGCATTTGAGCTTTTAAGTTAATTCACAGGTCTCACTGGTGTATTAAAACCCCAGCTTTACTATTTTATTTGCTATTTCTTGCAGTTGCTTTCCTTTCACTGATTCTTGACACAAGAAGTCCTCTATCTCCTCTACCTCCAATTCATAATACATATGTATTTTTACTACTACTGTCAAGATCATTGCTTCAGATGGCATACAAATTTGTAGTTTTGTACAAAGGCAGCACTGTCACTACATCACTTTCCCTGGTCCTAAAAGACTAAATAAAACAAAAGGAAGACAACAAACAAGTAAAAAAAAACCCACCAAGCTTTTACTATTGGCAGCTATAGAGGGAGCATTCTAAAAAGTGGACAAACATCAGTTTTCTATATTGGTGCAACCATCCAAGTTTCAGAATGAAAGTATTTCAGTTAACCTTGAAACTGTTGTTTTACTTTGGTTTTTTTTTTTTCTTTTTTTTTTTCCCTTTAATTATCTTAGTAACATAATCTCTGCAGCAAATTGACTGTAGACAACATATGTATGGGTGGTACGATCTAGGTACCCAGTTAGGTTTTACAAGTATGTAGATTTCCTCACCACTGTGGGAATATCTGCACTTGATCTCGAGGAGGACTCTAACTCTCAGGAGGGCTGGAACTTGCCCTCGGGAACATGGGAAACAGCATGGTGGCAGTTTATTAATCCCCCAGGGGATGAGGCAACCATCTAGACAAGGGGTGAAGGTCAACATGAGGCAGATTATCCCATACTCAAATTTACTTTCAAAATAACTCTGTAGATGATACATACATAGCCAACTACTTGATCAAGAGTAAGAAACATAGCTAAAACCAGCTGTTTTTTTAATGATGCCTGTAAGACCTAACACCGATGAAAGTCTTATAGTGCTAACCGCTGAGTAAAATTCTAGTCCATTACTGAACTGTGAGAGGAGAAGCCTTAATGTCACCATTATCTAGAGGAAGAAACAAAATGTTGAGCCTATAAATAGGACGGAAACCCAACATTCCTGCCTATAAGTCTCAAGCTTTAGCCACAGAAATCTTTTGTATTTCTCCTAATCACAGTCTTTTAAAGACTGAAGTATTGGTTTCCTGGTAAATATGTACCTGTAAACAATACCTTCTTATATTACAGATAGGACATCTCTTTGGGATAACTGTGCCCTGCCACAGTGAATTAAGTCACAAAAGGGTTACTCTGAACATCTCAACTCAACCCGTCCTAAAGCAAGCAAGTAATCTGAATCACTTCCATGCAAGTACTATGAATATTTTATTACCAGCAATTCTCAGTTCACCAAGAATAAACTCTTACGACCCATGTAGTCCCCAAATTTTACCTGTGTAATAACATGATCTGTCAAATAGCAAGAATTCGTTATTGATTTGGTTCAGGTGCTGGTAAAAAGTGTTAATTTTTCATGAGTCTCAGCACAGATGATGAAACAGCACAGAGCTCTCAAAGATTGATCATCTCAAAAAGTCTGTGTGCCGCAGCCCCATAATCATAAGGAATGAACAAAACCTCCAAAAGGCAGTGTAATCCTCATTTTCTTCTAGATTTTTTTTTAACCTCATAACCACCTGAAAGTCCGTATCAAAAGCTGTTCAGGAGTCACTACCAGAAGGACCAACAGTACCCCACAATTACAACATATGTTTATCTGAGACACCTCAATAATTTTTGAAAATACTTCTGGAAATTAACATAGCTCAAGTTTCTTTTTGTGGTAACTGCTGCTAAATGTAAATGTTTTATTCCAGCAACCTTGAACTGTAAAATTTGGTAAGTTAAATGCTATCCTGTATGGAAAGAAACAATCGTAACAAAATTCCATACTTCATACTGTATTCTGTGTTCCAGCTTGCAGTGAAGTAGAGCCAAATCTTGTCTGAAAGTAATTTTCAGAAACAAATGCACTTTTACTTGCAAAGTATGAATTTCTGCAGTAAATGTTATCTCTAAACCTTAATTTTCTGCCTAGCTCATATCCCATTTAGAAAAGCCTTACTCAAAAAGTCACACTCTGTTCTCTCTTAAATGTGCTTTAATTTAGTTAATGTATTATCTTAGACAATATTCTGGTAGATGCAGTGCATGACTTATTTGGTGACTTGTTTGGCCGAATTAAACCTATTGCTGAAATGTAAAAATAGTCAATTAGAGCAAAGAAGACCAATTAGCATTTGTGAAAAGGTTTATTAAATGCTTTTAAGGTCCCACCTTGTGAGCAATTAGAATTCCTTACTGCTCCAAAGCAATAACTTTTTGCATTCATGTCCCCTACCTACATGCCCCTTCTTATGGAAGCAAATTCTACAACCTGCAGATTCTCTTCAAATGGCATTCCTGTTTGAAATCATGCTGGTGTAGGCTACATTTTAAACCTCTGTTTCAGAACGGAGCACAGAATTCAGATTTTTTTAGGGCACCTGGAGGAATTCAATTTTCATATGACTTCATCCCTTTAAGGAGATGAGGTATAATGTTTTAAAACTCTTGTCACTGATTGCGATACTTCATCATAAAAAAAATGTGATGAACTTAACATTCCAACAATAAAGAATTTAACAATTACTTAATATCTCACTGCTTAAAAACCAGAGACACAATCAGAATCTGGAGTAGCAGCTAGGAATAGAACTTAAAATTGTTTTCACTGACTGGCTTTGTACAAAGATAATCCTTTCTTCCTCTTAAAATGTCAACATATTAATTATGGAAGAGATACAGTTTGGAAGTACTTATGCACATTACTGCACATAAATTCTATTTCATGAGACCAGCATTCACAACCATATATCCTCATGAAAAGACATTTTGGAAATTTATTTACTCTTAAAGTAAAATCTCTGATGGAAATGTGTTATTAAGAAGTTGCTCCAGAAACACAGTTCATTCATACATTCAGCAAGGAGGGAAATGACAACAGAGATACTAGAAACCAAGAAACTTGGCTACTCTTCAAGAAAAAAAAAACAACAAAAACCAAAAATGCCCCAAAAATTATTTACAGGAACACAGGTTTAAAAGAAAAAGTAATCTAAAAAGCTAACAAAAAGACAGACCTTCTTTAATGAATGTACTGAAAGCAGCAAATGGTATATACATTGCCCACCAAACTCTTGCTGTTCTTGTTGAGAAAAATCTTTCAGCACAGTCCCATAGTGTGGAAGAGCTTTGTACTGTGTTTTCAGCTTCCCAACTTGGTTACCCACTTTGTTGTCTGTCATGCTATTCTACAAAACTGCACCAAGGACTCTGCACTTTCCCTTCACAAGAGACATTTCGGTGCCAGCAAGCTCTTTGGCTCCAGCAACGTTGCCATTCCAAAGGAGTTGCCAGAGTTGCTAATTGAACTATCGCTACTCCTGCTGTTCACATTATTTTATCCTGTCCCTAAAAGCATTGGGACAGCTTCTTCTTGTACAATTTAACTATGAAGAATTATTCTGCAAAACAAAAGAAAGAAGCTAATGATGAATTGGAAGCTATTCACTAATAAGGGATAAAACCTGTTAAACTAAAACTCCAGAAAGCATTCAATGTTTTAACTGAAGAGCGCAGATTCTATTCACTTTAGTGTGTCTGTGTTTGGCCTGTTTATACAGACAAAGAATTGAAGAAAAACTGCACTTTTTCCTGGAGCATTTGAAATAGTTTCTTCCTAAGTGAATAATGAGTGCTGCAGCTTCCCCTTAAAAAACAACTCAACTTGTGCTGCCAACCCAGCCTTATTCCCTTTTTCTGTGCTGTCAGACATTGCTTTTATGCACTCCATGGAAAAGATGAGACCTCTCTTTTATAACTGTTCTCTTTTCAGTTCCAGCTTCATGCCAAATAGCTGTCTGGCAGCATGGTGTTTTAAAGACGTTGCTTCTCCACTGCCTTCCTGAGCAATAATTTCACATGGCTAACCAAGCCAGACCCGCGGGACAGCACTAAGATTTCATCCTCAGTGAAGAGAGGTTAGATGTTGACGTTAGGGTGGGATAGAAAGTCCCATCAAGGCTCAACTTGCCTTTCACATTGTAACTGGAATAAACATCCCAAAATATATTGAATACACAAATATTTGTTAGTTCCACTAATGGAAGTGTCTTGAATACCATCATGTGGAATCATCTTAAAATACCAGAGGAAAATTTGATTGTTTTAGGGATTACTATAATTTGTTGGTTTCTATTTGAATAAGAGATCTAGGAAGATGGTTTCCGGCTGAAATATTTTGCTGGAATATCAGACATGACATGATGGTATGTTTAATTATCTATTATTTCTCTTCAGCCTTTATAGAATTGCACCAGTGAAACTGGTGCATACCTATAAGTATCTACATCTGTCTTTTTCTCTATCTTTTTATCCATTCACATATGTCTATTTTATCCTAAAGTAGCTCAATAGATCACTTATCTAAGGATATCCTGTAAGACTACCTAAGTGCCTGTTTGAGCTGTGAATCAAGGACAAACGCTGAACTCAACAGAACTGAATAATAACTGTAAGAAATGCTGAACAGAATGCTGAAAGAGCAGCTGAAACTGAATAATAGTGAGACTGGAGTGGTGCATGGGAAAGGGGCCACTGTTTGAGGAGCTGTCACTGTGCAGAGAGAGTTACTGAAAGACCATCTCTGCCTTCCGCTTTTGTGCGGAAAAGTTTTCACAGAGCCACTCAGAGTAAGCATGTAGTACCTATAAACTTAGGTCCAGTGTAGAGGAGTGGATCATTTGCTAGTTGCTGAGTAATAAGTGGTTCCCTTGTAGGAGGAGGCTAGACTAGGAGTGTTCTTTTCCCTAGGGAATAGAGGTAAGACAAAATCTTATCAAACTCGGCCTTCCTTAACCCAAGAACAACAAAGGGCATGACTGCAAATACACTGTCTTTGGGGTTTCTTGACAGCCTTCATCCAACGTTTGGCCCTTTTCGTCTAAAGAGACAAAGATCCTTTGCCTTCCATTTACAAAGCAGGAATAAATTCCATTTACTAGGAATAAGTAATTTTAAGTATTTCAAATGTGAGTTTACTAGACACTAGTTGGCTTAGGAGTGGGTGGCACTTTGCCAGCAATACCCGCCATGCCTGACTTTCTGCCAGGGAAAGAAAAAAGGGGGCTCACTGAAGCAAAACCTCCCAACAGTGTATGTTTATGGGAAGGGTGACCAGAAAGAACTTCTGTGATCATCCAGTCCGACCTCTTGAATATTGCAGAATATTCAAGAATTAAATGTAATCCAGAATGTTATATTTACCTGATTGTCCCATGTTTTGCACTGCTGTTTGACTAGCAAGTAATAGTGTAAAGCATGATACAGTCTCATCCCTGTGGATTAAACCTGCAGGTAACACACAGCACTGACAAAAACTGCTAAAGAAATCTAACTGCTTGAGCTGAAGCATTTAACGCTGCATATAAAATGACTACCTTAAAATGGGAGAGAGGAAAAATATTCCCAAATAACATAATAACATCAATAAAACCAACATACTAACACAAAATCACCATTTCCTTCATCCATCCATAACTGAACAAACATTACAGGCATCAACTTAGGGTCTATAGTATGCTAAAAGCATCATTTGCAGCAACATGTTCCTATCGAAAAGGCACAGGGAATAAAAATCTAGACGTGGACTATGGTAATCTATATTCTGACAAAACAAGAAGTGTCTGAGAACCCTTCAACTATTCAGATGTACTACTGAAAAAGTTGTCATCTGTGGTTCCCATAAGCATCTTCTCTACCTGGAGGATTCCCTATGCTTTTTGAGAGGATAATTAAGGACAGTATGAAAACAGGCGGTTAAGAAATACAGTCAGCAGGATGACATGATATAGTGCTAGTCTTTGGCTAAGATAACTAGGAAAAGGGAGAAGACAAAAAATGTTCTTTGTAATGTGGGCATCTTGGACCAACATGACTGATGGGTTTGTGGACCTCCTCATGTTTCCAAAAGGCATCACACTCTACAGGAAGTACAGCTTGTCTGTCAAACAAAGTTCATATGAATCAGGCTTCAAAAAATAGAAAGTGAGACTTTAATCTGCAGTTGCAGTTATCTTTCTGGTAAATTTCTTTGTCTGTAATATATTAAGAAGTATACAGGAATAATATAAAAAACCAACCAACCAACCAAATTTATTTTGCTGTTAGAAGAGATAATTTTAAATCAGTTTAAAACTAAACTGATAGGTGCCCTCCTGGACCTGCTTCTTGTGAACAGGGAAGAACTTGTGGGGGAAGTAAAGGCTGGTGGCCGTCTAGGGCACAGTGATCATGAGATGATTGAGTTTTTCATTCTTGGAGAAAAAAGGAGAGGGGTTAATAAAACTGCCACCTTAGACTTCCGGAGAGCAAACTTTGACCTGTTCAGAAGACTGCTTGACAAAATCCCTTGGGAGGCTGCCCTGAAAGATATAGGACCCCAGGAAGGCTGGACATACTTCAAGAGAGAAGTCTTAAAGGCACAGGAGCAGGCTGTCCCTGTGTGCCAAAAAACAAGTAGGCGGGGAAGGAGACCCGCCTGGCTAAATAGGGACCTTTGGCTGGACCTCAAGAACAAAAGGAGAGTCTATGACCTTTGGAAGAGGGGGCAGGTCTCTCATGAAGACTATAAAGATGTAGTGAAGCTATGCAGGGAGACAATTAGGAGAGCCAAATCGCGGCTAGAGCTCAACCTAGCTACAGCTGTTAAGGATAACAAAAAATGTTTCTATAAATTCATTAACAACAAAAGGAGGATTAGGGAAAATCTCCCTCCCTTATTGGATGCAGAGGGAAACATAGTCACAAAGGATGAGGAAAAGGCTGAGGTGCTCAACGCCTACTTTGCCTCAGTCTTTAGCAGTGGAACCAGCTGTTCCCTGGGCACTTAGCCTCATGAGCTAGGAGACAGGGACGGGAAGCTGAACGAGGTCATCACAATTAAAGAGGAAGTGATCAGTGACCTGCTACACCGCTTGGATGCGCACAAGTCTATGGGACCGGCTAGGTTACATCCAAGAGTGCTGAAAGAGTTGGCAGACGTGCTCGCCAAGCCACTTTCCATTATTCACCTGAAGTCATGGCTAACTGAGGAGGTCCCAATGGACTGGAGGGTAGCAAATGTAGCGTCCATCTACAAGAAAGGCAGAAAGGAAGATCCGGGAAATTATAGACCTGTCAGTCCGACCTCAGTAACAGGGAAGGTCATGGAGCAGATCATCTTGAGTGCCATTACAAGTCATATAATGGACAAGCAGGGGATCAGGCCTAGTCAGCATGGGTTTATAAAAACTATTTAATCTGCTAAATAGATTACCAAGGTTTACTCATTACAGCAGAGCAGATCCTACATCTTCCAAGAGAACTTTGCACTTCCAAGAGAAGTTTGAAACAAAACCAGTTTAGCATACTTACTTAATAGTCCTTCAACATAAATAGATTTGGCTGAAAAATGGTGTCCAGCTGTTTCAAGATCCCTGTTGCCACATAAATTAAGTGCAACTGCTTTGAAATATCTTTTGCAATTCTGCACTGCCTGGATATAGACTATATTTCTGTGGAACTTAAAGATGTATCTCCTCTGCTATCTTGAGCACTGTGACAAAAGCAGAGAAGCAAATTTTTTATGTTTTCTGCTTCCAAGACCTTAAGCTTATAGCTCTCCATATTTGTTCCACTTACTGCAGGATAACTACTTCTGCCAAGGAATGATCAAGATATTTCTCAACCAAGTGTTTCTCTAGCATGTTCTTTGTGCAGAGATCACAGCAGGTTGATAACAATACTGAAGAAGGAGATGAGAATTCCTTTTTAAAAAACCTTGGTCAATTGGTGTGCAAAAAAAAAAGAAAAGAAAAAAGAAAGAAAAGAACATTGGCAGCTGAGTAGAGCAGTTCAAAGCACAAAATCTGGTTATTTTTGTAATAGTTATAATTTCTTTCATGTTACATGATAAGCTTAAATCCTACAAGTCCTTCACATATTCAGAAATCCCATTAAATTCATTTTCAGAAAGAAAAAACTTGCAAAACTGGCACCCAAATATATGAAATTATCTACCTTTTCAGATTTTTTGTCTACTTTTTTAATGCAGTGTCTGTTAGTTTCACCATATTTTTAAGGGTTATCAGCAAAAGAAATGAGTAAATTATCTAAATACATTACTTTACAAGAAAGAAACCTTGAGAGACAGATAAATATTCTGTTACAGCATAACAACTTTCTCACTGCTAAACTCCACTTACCACAAGCAATAGTTGCACTTCAAGGTCACCTCCATCCTTCCTTCAGGAGTCTCAAGTTTCTTCCAGTTAGTAGCTTGGCAACCCTGTCTATCTTCCTTGCCTTACTGAATGGCAATGCAGACAGTGTTGGACAGCTAAAAACCAAAGCAAAATAAAACAATCCCACCCTCCCACCCCCCGAAAAAAAATATTAAAAAGATATCAGTTATTTATTTCTTTAAGTCATTTTGTATAGACATATTGTCAGATATTTTTAAGTACCAGCTTCAGTTAGGATGAAATGCCTTCCTGTTGTTCTTTATCTTCTAAGTAAAAACATTTAAAATTAGTGAAAGAGGGAAGAAAAAGACCCAAGTGTGGGGTATAGAACACACCCCAGAATTTTTGGTCACCATGTAGTTCTTATCAATTTTCTGGTGGATCTCAAAATTAATCATGTTGCTGGGTTGCCACATTGATGATCTGTAACAGGATTGCTTTCTGTTTTTTAGGGAGCAGTTAACCCCATTTGATTAGTCCCTGAGAGGGACTAATTGACAGGTAACATTAGGAAAAGAAAGCCTGAGAGAGAATGTTCAGCCAACAGGGCAAATTCATGTGAGACAAACTGGCAGCAGACCAGGGGATTGTACTTACTTTGGGAGGTTTAATTTGAATTAATGAACAGTGCCCTGTGAGAAGGGTCAAAAAAGGAATCTGGCTGTATTATTAGTTCATTTGAGGCTCTTAAAAAAGTTAGCTGACCTACAGATCTCCTGTATCGCAGCCACCTTTATTTTTACTGTTTATCTCTTTCTGTGTTTTTCTGTCTCTGGTTTATTGGGTTGGTTGTTGGTATGGTTTGTGGGGTTTTTTTTCCCTTTTTTCCTGTTTGCTTGTTAAAAACTACCCTACTTTTTATCCTTTCTGCTCTGACCTTCGCAATCTGTTTTTCAAGTTGCCTGTTCCCTGGCTATGGATTACATGTGTTTCTGCTGCCATGCAAATGGCCACGGAAATGGTGAGCTTGGACTGGTTATGTCCGTCCAGTCTGAATGTCCAACACATAAGCTGCTTCAGCAACTGGCTGCATGAAGCGGTACCATGGAATCAGGATTATGGTAGGTGACTTTCAAGGAGCAACCAATAGCTTTGCCAGCAGCTGCTGGAGCACATTACAGGGCGGCAGCTGGAACATGTCCAGGGTCATGCAAATTTATCCACTCCCATGGCATTTCTTTACTCCTCTACACATTGTTCTCATCTTTCAACCCTCCCTGGGAGTGCTGAACTAGCTTGGGAAGAAAAGATATTAAACATACACTTAGTGGCACTAGAAGTGAAAATTACAAATGCGATTTTCATTTCTCTGCTAGTGTGTTTTGTTCAACCTTTGCTAAAATTTTACAGAATAATAATTTAACAGAAAATAAACAATCCTTCCTTCATCTTTATAAAAAGTAAGTAACATGTTTTTTATACACATTCTGTATTTGCACATGTATCCATAGATACACACACGCTCATATATCACTTAGCCAGTCACTGAAGCACAGCCACTTGTGTAATAGAGCACAACAGCTCTTTAACAGTGCAGAAACACTTGGCGATGATATTAGAAACACTTTGAAGTTATATTTTAGGACAGAAAACTAAGGCAGAAGGGGAACTGCCAGGAGAGTTACAGGCAGAATGTACCCCTTTTAAGCTACAGTCAGAATGTTATTATCTAACCTAAAATCAGTGAAGGGTGTGAAGACTAGTATCTCTGCTCTTACGAACAGGGGCCTGTTAAAATAGAAACACTAAAGAAGATATTAACCAAACTGATTTTCCACAAAACCACATTTCTCTGTATTGATTCACCTGGAGAAGTGCACTTGAAACTAAAGTGAGCCAGAACTTGAGCAAAGTAAGAGGAGTAAAATAGGGCCATCCGTTGGATTGGGAGGCAGAGGGAGAAGGAAGGAAGGTTCATGTATTATACAGAGACAGACATAGACGGGTAAAAGAAAAGAGATGAAGAGTAACATTCTAAACCCATGCTCTCTTTTGTAATTAGTTTTTCTATTCAGCTATCCACAACGACTGCAAGGTGAAAAGCAAATTTATACCACTTGTATCTCCTACCTTGTCATTAGTGGTATGTTGGAAAGAAGACAGGACCAAAGCTATACCTGTCCTGTATAGGATTGGTATCCTGTCCTGTTACACAAAGATGCTGTCTGTATCTTTGATTTTAATCAGCAACAGAGACTGATGCAAGTATTATCATGTGTAATGCATTAATTGCATGTCTGTCCCTCACATGGGTTTGTAGATTAAGCTGCTTCTTGTATCTCCCCCTTTTCCCCCATCAATTTCCATGTTCGCTTTTAATGTTCTTAAAGTTTTTCCTACAACATTTTATACAATCTTCCATTTATATTTTAAATAAAATTAATACGTAGACAATAAAGTCAACTGATTTTCTTAAGTGTCATTGAAGAAATGAGTTTTCAGATGTGCTTTAGCTAAGGGAGAGGGGTAGAACAGTTCAGAAAAGGCAGTCATTTTGCAAAGGACCCATAGATCCTAAGATGGTGCCACAGACAAGGTACAACCAAGCTAGAGGAGGGTAAGTTTGGAAAATAGTAGGGTAGAAATGATGTAAGACAACCATGGTGATGCTGAAAATGTTAATCTGATTGGGATTCAGGAAGGGAAAAAATGAAGGATGATATGATTAGCAATGGTAACTGGGATTCTGCCCTGAGTTACTGGTAGTAGTGATTTTGCATAGGGGATCAAATAATTAGAACACTTTTTTTTTCAGGAAATGAAGTTAGTTGATATATTGTCAAAAATATTGGCAAAATTTCACATCTCTTTTCTGCCTTGTGTGATATAAACAAAAATATGATCAACAAAAAAACAGAGAGTAAAGAAAAAATAAGCATCAATAAATTGAGAAACAAATATATTTATTGGATGAGACCAGAATTCCATGTAGCTCAGTATCCTTCATTCAGAGTAAGTCAATACCACAGGACCAATGTAAAGAGTACAGTAATAGGACAAAGATACAGTGATACATCCCACAAATATTTCCCAGAATCTAGCTGTCCATGGCTTAGAAAGTAAATGAGACAGAAGTTATATCCATTGTTGCTTCAAATGGGAAAGTGTAGTTAATACGGTACACCAGAGGAAAACAACAAAAAATCAAAATCATAGTAAATAGAGAAATAAAGGTCTACTTCTTAATACCAGTTCCTTCGAAGCACACATGAAAATAGTACCCAGTGCCATTACATCTCAAAAAGATGGTATTTATCAGGGACATATTAACTATGGTAAGAATCTTATTGTCCTGCATAAAAATATTGAAGTGGCTGTTTTTGACAATTACAGTGTCTATTTTTCTAAAGCAATGAAGGTTTTGGAAGATTTCCGTCAAGAAAGGATGATAGTATGGGATGCTGGGACTGCTAATATTAGAGAAATTAACTACTGAGGAAGGGCTGAGGAAACATTTCTGAATGTCTGTGCCTGATTGCAGGTCTTCCTCCCTAGGCAACTCTGTAATCATCTATATTTCTTTCTTCTTTTTTCTTTCTTTTTTTTCCTTTTTTTTTTTTTCCAGGACAATAAAAACTGTTTTTACCCTAACATTTTTTTTCACTAAAAAAATC
This sequence comes from Rissa tridactyla, assembly GCF_028500815.1. NCBI lineage: Eukaryota > Metazoa > Chordata > Aves > Charadriiformes > Laridae > Rissa > Rissa tridactyla. Next base: position 94,581,765 of record NC_071466.1, read on the forward strand.
CTTCAAGCCATTTCTTTGGAATATACATAGTAATAATATGATTATTACCATTATAAAAAATAATTACTCTGAATGTACATGTTACATACATACATTATTATGTAAGTTATTGAAAATGCATGCACAATATCAAATGTGTGGCATTATATGTTAAGATGATATATTGTGTTTTCAAATTATGGAAATAAAAATTAATCATTATGATTTTTTACCAAAGATTAGTATTTCATAGCCTTTCTATAGTAGAGAGAATGAGCACAGAGGAAGAAAAAATATTTCTAATGTCACAGGGGATGGATTTCCTTGACTCATAACTCCACTGGCATTCCCTCTCAATCACACTGCTTCTCCAACTGAATATAAATCAATGTTTGGATTTGTGAAGAATTCACGTGCATAAAACTTCATTTGTTATCAAATTTTGGCCACAGGTTGATGCATCACTTAATTCCACCTGTACTACACAAACAATAGTGTACAAAGCCTCCATGCAGTACATCTTGGAAAAAATGCAAGCTAGAAAGTCTATAAATAAAGAGTTTTTTCAGACAGTATCCCCACTCATGTGATCTTTTATACTGACTATAACTTTCCTCATTTTACACAAATCAAATAAAGATATGTATCTTTGAATAAAATATTCCTCTACTCTGGATGGAAAAAAACGGAATAAGGCTCGTGGCTTTTATCAACTTGTTTCTGAAAAATTCAGCAAAACAGCCATCAAAGGCTAGCAAACTGGTAAATCTCCCTTAACTTTTCTAAATTTCGTTCATTATTTGTTGCTCCTGAGCTGAGCAAAGAAACAGAGCACATATTCTGCAGTCTTTATTTTACATCTCTGCTCTAATAAGCCCCAGCCTAACTCACTGCTTCTTCATATTACTGTGATTTATTTATAATTTCCACAACAGCTAGGCTGAATCTAGCAAGCAATTTGGTGCAAATTTGTGGATTGGTAGATCGAAGCAGGTTGTGCTGAGGCCTCTCACATACCCCGCTACATGGGGCACTGGGAGTTTATTTCAGATTGGATTTCAGCTTCTGAGGAGAGCATTTCAACTTCTTGTGATGCAAAGCTTTCTGAAGGGAGAAAGCAGCAGCACATACTGGAAGGCTTAGTCATGGCACAGCCCATCCCGTGGTTTGGATCTTAATTTCCTCATTAAGCATTGGAACACTTTTTGAAAAGAACTTCTGTTTATTTTCCTTCAAAAGGAACCAAGTTGCAACATACTAAAACTACTCAGGAAACTGAGGCTACTCTCAGTAAACAGCAACAGTCAAAGGATTAATTTCTAAGCAGCATCACCGCTCTGAACAAGTTCACTAATGGAAACATAGCCAATGCCTACACAAAAATCCTTTATAGGAATTTGTGCCAAGGCCATAAACCAGACCCAGACTAGAGTGGAACCTAGTTACCTGGTAAGGAAAAGGAACCTTTTCCTTACCAATATCTAAACCTATTTTTCCCCTTTGAAACTGCCTCAGTCCTAGGGCCTGCCCAGGCAAAAGGGCTGTTAGAGAAATGACCTTGAGGACCTCACAAGAAAAAACACTCTTGGTCAATGAGCACTAACCGTACGGTCTCTAGCATAAACAATTGCCTTTACAGTATTTGTAGCTTTCTACCAGTACGTCAGCAGTGAAAGGAAGACAAGGTTAAAGTGGGCCTGCTGCTGAAAGAACAGGGCAGGGATCTGGCCATAAAGGGCATGGGTGGGCCTCAGGTACTCAATGCCGCCTTTGCCTCAGTCTTTACTGGTAAGACTGGCACTGACCAAGCTCGGGACCCTGACACCAGTGGGAAAGTCTGGTGGAAGGTAGACTTGCCCTCATTAGATGAGGATTTTGTTGGGGGACGTTTAAACAGACAGGACAAACACAAGTTCTGCCGGGACAAACATGAGGACCTGATGAAGTGGGATGCACCCACAACTGCTTAGTGAGCTGAGCCATCCCGTTGTGAGGCAGGTATAGATAATCTTGGAAAGGTCTTGGTAATGGTGGGAGGTTCCTGAGGACTGGAAGAAAGCAAATGTTATTTCTATCTTCAAGAGAAGCAAGAAGAAGTATTCAGGGAACTACAAACTGGTGCCTGGGAAGGTGATGGAGCAACTAATCTTGGAAAGCATTTCTAATCAAATTAAGGACAAGAAAGTGATTAGGAGTAATCATCATGGATTTACAAAAGGGAAAGCATTCCTGCCCAACCTGATAGCCTTCCACAATGAGATGTCTAGCTTGGTAGACAAGGGAAGAGCAGTATATTTTCAGCAAGGCTTTCAACACTGTCTGTCATAACATCCTCAGACACATTGATAAAGTTCAGAATAGATAAATGCACAGTGAGGTAGACTGAAATGAGGCCAAACTGCCAAGCTCAAAGGTTTGATCAGCAGCACAAAGTCCGGCTGGACAGGGGTTAGTGCTGGGACAAATATTGTTTAACATCTTAATGACCTGGATGGTAGGGTAGAGTGCACCCTCAGCAGATTTGCAGAAAACACAAAATTGGGCAGTCTGCTTGATAGATCATATGAATGTGCTGCCATTGAAAGACCTTTTGGCAGACTGGAAAAATGGGTCAATGCGAATCCCACAAAGGGAAATGCCAGGTGTTGCAACCAGGGAAGAATATCCCCACACACCAGTACACAGTGGGGTCTACCAGCTCAAAAACAGCTTTGCAAAAAATGTCTTGAAAGTCCTGATGGACACCAAGTTGACCATGAGTCAGCAGAGTGCACTTGCAGCAAAGAGGGCCAACATCACCCTGGGCTGTATTTGGCAAAGCATCACCAGTAGGTCAACAGAGGTGATTCTTCCTCTCTGTTCAGGCCTGTCAAGACACACCTGGAATGCTGGATCCAGTGCTAGTGTCCCAGTGCAAGAGAGACACAAACGTACTGTAGTGAGTCTAGCTAAGGGCCACAAAGATGATTAAGGGACTGGAGCATCTTTCGTGTGAGAGGAGGCTGAGAGAACTGAAACTCTTCAGCCTGGATAAGGAAACACTCAGGGTGATCTTGTCAATGTGTATGAACACCTGATGGCAGGTATAAAGGCAGATCCAGACTCTTCTCAGTGGTATCCAGTGACAGGACAAGAGATAATGGGCATAAACTGAAGTATGATAAATTCCATTTAAACAAAAGCAGAAACTTTTTTACTGATGATCAAACACAGAAAGAAGTTGCCCAGAGATGCTGTGGAGTGGCCACCCTTGGAGATACTCAAGACCTAACAGGAGGCAACCTGAGTAACCTGCTCTCACTGACCCCTCTCTGAGCAGGGGGGGCTGGACCAGATGATTTCCAGATCAATGTGGAGATGGACATCATCTGGACCAGATGATCTCGCTTGTCCTGTGAGCCTGAGACTGTTCTCTGGACCCAGAGAGAATCACCAGTTCCTGTGCTATAGTACCTTTCTGTCCTTTTAGTACCAAACATATGTAGAAACAATCCAGAAAAGGAGCCTGTGATTAGGTTTTAAGTTTCAGGCAGAAGACCACACTAACTTGCATGAGCTAGCTTACCATAGCAGCAAACATAATCGATGGACGCACATTTATAACTGTTAAAGCACATATTCTGCAAAAGATTCATTGATGCATTTTACTTAAATTGTATGTGAGATTAACCACACACTTCACAGCTAATGCTTCTGTCTTTATGGCAACTGTCCCAAAATATTTCAACTGAATCTGAGGTTATTATAGTTGAATTAATGTCTATATTCCGTTTTCATGTTAAATATATGTTGTGAGTAGCAAAAGTGGAGTCTGTGTTTAATTTCAATATGTTAATCCCAGATTTTTCCCACAAATTTTGCAAGCCAAGGTGTACTGTATGGTGCTCAGATACCCTGGAAGTGATCATATTTCTATTTCTTGACTTTGTGTTTTTATGCCTGACATCTAGAGTTTCTTTCTACCTGTTGCAAGAGTTACAATTGTTATTTCTCATCTATATCTATATTCAGACAGATGTATAAAAATGTATTTAAGTAGAATATGTTGAAATCCAGAATGAACAGATTTTTTTCTGGGTTAAGTGTGGCTCTTTAAAAGAGAAAAATGTTGCAGAGATTCAATCAGAGAAGCCATACACCTCATACGCATGTTTTCTAAGAAAAAACCATGAGGGATGGAACTGGAAAACTACTCTTGGTTAATGATCTTGAGTAAATTTCATGAGGAAAGAATAGGTTCATCTAGCCCTTGTGCACCTAAAGATTGAGATGACAACTTTATTATAAGCTTATGGGAATTTGTCATCCAAAACTATTTGAAACTCACTCGAGTTGATAATTTAATGTTTTAAAAATCTCCTCAGGGTCAGACAAGATGTGGTTTCTGAATTCAGTCGAAGGGCAATTTTAATTTTTCTTGTCCTTATGTTAGTAAATAATCTTGGCTGATGAATGAATATATAGAGAGGAAAAAGGATGTGTACAGAGACAAAAATAAATTAGAAGTAATAGTTTTCTATCAGTCATGGTAACAGTCAACAACTTCATCTTTGTGTTAATCTTGGTTACAAGTTCTCATATGACTGTAAAGACCAGCTTTTCTGAGAAGCATTTTCCCCTACGCAGTGCAACAAACATGAGGTTTACTAGAAGATTTTTTTCTTACTTTTCCTTTGGGGTCTCCTTACCATCTAGATAGTATGAAGTGTTTAAGCTATAAATAGAGGTTCTTAAATCATGTTTTGCCCTTTTTATTTTTTCCTGTCATATCATCATGCTCCCATGTGTCATTGGAAATTCTATGTTTTAGCTTTGCTTTTAAGTGGCTCTTATGTCCTTGATGTTACTCTTTACAAAAAACAAGTTCATTTCCCCATAGAATATTTTCTCAGGAGCCTTTGAATCAGACTTTTTCATTACGTAGCTAGCATACCTAAGTAAATTATGGCTTCTACAGCTGGTATATTTGCTTTTTCCAAAAATCACAGTATTTAGTATCATGTACCACTAGTAAATTGTCTTGATATTTCTGAAGTGCTCCCTTGGTGGACTGGGGAAGAAGAAAGGTGGAGAAGGTTGGATATCTGGAGTGGTGAATTAAACTAAAGTTACACCTATATCCACAACAAAATATTCATACTTAAAATTAAAGGAAACTAAGCATAGATTTTAATCAAGAATTGCAAAAAACATTTTCTCTTATTAAAAATGTTGTTTAGGTCTGAGATGACACCACATTGATGCCACCCTACAGATTTTCCACAGCTACTCGGACTAAGAATACAGTAATATTTCTCACATAGAGAAAGTCAAATACGGCATTTATCATGCGTGATTACAGCAAGTTTAACAGATCCCCTTATACGGTAATATGTTACTATTGAAACACTATCTTCGAAAGGAACTGTTAAATTATCCATTACTGAAGGAATGGAGAAAGGAAAAAAACAAGGATGGCTTTTAACGAACTGGAATAAACTGTTCTGACATGGCTTTCAGCTGCAGGTGGGTCTCAGAGCAGGCAAGGTTAATAGCGATAATATCAGGCACAACTGAATCAAATGAAAGTCAGGAGGAAATAACTGGCATATCAGAGATCAGACTTGGTAAAGCCACTTCAAAGTCTGGAGGAAGATCGGAAAAGTAGGGAGTGTTTTAAATAAGTATAAATGAATATGAAGGTTTTAAGTCAGAAATAATAATTTCACTGCATGTGTGACTTCCTTCATGGCTCAGCCTATGAATTTCAGCATCTTGCACCTTTTATGAAGTCCCTGCACAGAAGACCAGTAAATAATTTATAGAATGTTTTTCATCAAAGCAGTTATATATGCTTGATAAGTAAAATTGATTTCAAAATACACTTCTATGAAGTAACAAAAATGTACAGAGCTATAGATACACTTCCAGGTAGCCACTAGCTGTAACCTGGGTCCGTGGTCCCTTTTGTGCTCTTTTGCTGTAGGCTTTCTGAAAGCAGCAGTCACTGCTGGCAGTAAAGGTTCTGACTACACCTACGAATTAGAGTGAATACATGCACCCTGATTTTGCTCCCTTGGTCATCAAAAACAGCACATGGCCAGACCGGGCTCTCACGTGGAGCATATCCCCCTGCTTCATTAGCATGGAAACAAGAATGAAACAGAGGGTAGAAGAGATGGCATGCATCAAGCCTTGCCTGATATGTACTTATGATGTAGCCAAAGAGAGTAGTAAGAACATTGCAAAGCACTCTTTGACAGTGTTTTATGGAAACGGTGAAAAAGACTTGTTTGTTCTCTATGGGTTTTTACACTCTGACTAACAGAATTTGCCCCATCTAATCTTCTTCCAAAAAGTCCTTGGAAGTTCATATTTCAAATGGAATCTCATGAAAAAGATACCTGTGCTACTGCCAACCATCTTGGACATCTTACTCTTGATGACTCAAACTACTGGAGTGCCATACTCCACCTTGACCTGTTTATGAAGCAGTGGCTTCATAGCTTTTGGTGGACTCACACTAGTACTTTCTATAATGTAACTCACTAAACAACAGCAGATCTGATTCGTGAGGCTCTCACTATTGCTATTTTCTGGTGGGGACTTTCTAATGCTCTTTGATGCTCTAAATTAACATGTTTCCCTTGCAGCATGCTTAACAGTCAGAACCTAATGCAGACTATAAGTCTTGTCACCACAGTACTAAAAACCTAACTAGTTCCTGCACTTGCATGTGTAATTAAGACTATCACTCTCTTTAATTGCCCTCTATTAAATAACCCCTTCTCACTTGATCCAGGATTTTTCTTCTGGGACTTTCTACCTGCTGATATTGACAAAGTGCAGCCATCTCATCAGGCAGACATACAGGGGTTGCAGGAATATTGCTTGCGACTGCCATTTCATGCTTCATTACAGCTGTGCATCTCAAATCATAACACTAATTAGCAAACAAGTCTCTTCTTCACCTGCCTGCATGATACAAAATCAGATCACTGGCAGGCTGAGCACAGCCAAATTAAAGTACTTTACCATACGTCTAAATGGTCAGTACAGCAGTCTTATTCTGCCTGTCACAACTGCACCATTTTGCTGTTGTAAACTCATCATTTTAGATACACTCCAGGATAAGGTGTATCCTACTCACATTTTCCTCTAATAGCATATTTGCAACAGGAAATTTTACATGAGAATTGATTTTTAGCTATTGTAACATGATCAGTACTACAGCTTACTCCTGTATCCACGAATATCCACATATTTCCCCTATTTTTTAGTCAGAAGCAGTTAAAATAGAATCATAAAATCATAGAATGCTTTGGGTTAGAAGGGACCTTGAAGGTCATCTAGTTCCAACCCCCCTGCCATGGGCAGGGACACATCCCAACTAGACCAGGCTGCTCAAAGCCCCATCCAGCCTGGCCTTGAACACTTCCGGGGATGGGGCATCCACAACTTCCCTGGACAACCTGTGCCAGTGTCTCAACACCCTCACAGAATCCTAGTATCTAATTCTCCCCTCTTTCAGTTTAAAACTGTTACCCCTCGTCCTATCGCTCCACTCCCTGATAAAGAGTCCCCCCCCATCTTTCCTGTAGGCCCCCTTTAGGTACTGCAAGGGGCTATAAGATCTCCCCAGAGCCTTCTCTTCTCCAGGCTGAACAACCCCAACTCTCTCAGCCTGTCTTCAGAGAAGAGGTGCTCCATCTCTCTGATCATCTTCGTGGCCCTCCTCTGGACTCACTCCAGCAGGTCCATGTCCTCCTTATGTTGGGGGCTCCAGAGCTGGACACAGTACTCCAGGTGGGGTCTCACCAGAGTGGAGTAAAGGGGCAGAATCACGCCCCTCAACCTGCTGGCCATGCTTCTTTAGATGCAGCCCAGGATGTGGTTGGCTTTCTGGGGTGCAAGTGCACATTGCTGGCTCATGTTGAGCTTCTCCTCAACCAACAGACCGAAGTCTTCTCCTCAGGGCTGCTCTCAACCTATTCTCTGCTCAGCCTGTATTTGTGCTTGGGATTGCCCCGAGCCACATGCAGGACCTTGCACTTGGCCTTTTTCAACTTCATGATGTTGGCATCAGCCCCTCTGCATGGCATCCCTTTCCTCCAGCACGTTGGCTGCACCACACAGCTTGGTGTCGTTGGTAAACTTGCTGAGGGGGCACTCATTCCCACTGTCCATGTTGCCAACAAAGATGTTAAACAGCACCATTTCCAGTACCAACCCCTGAGGAATGCCACTCATCACTGGTTGCCACCTACATTGAGATGTTGACCGCAACTTTTTGAGTGTGGCCATCCAGCCAATTTCTTATCCACTGAGTAGTCCATTCATCAAATCCACTCAAATTTACAATAAGTGGTATCTCGTGTGCGTACCCGTATACCAGGGAAGGAAAACATTTCTAATCACTCACTGGAGATGAATAAGCGATTTTCATTTTTCATTTGTATATATTTAAAGTGCTATCCACCCTGTTACTCCATTCACCCACCCATAAATACTATAATCTGAACTGTATCCTATAATCTCATATAATTTAATCTCATCATGGCTGCAGAATATTACACAAGTTGTCACTGACATTTTTCAGGTTAGTGTTGGGGTACAGAGGGTCTATGTCTCTGGGTCTATGGGGTACAGAGAGTCTTGCCTTAGGTAGCAAAGCCAGACTCTGAGACAGAGCTGGGAATAGACCTTAGATTTACAACCTCATAGCCCAGTGCTCTAGCTGTATAAATCTCTACTACTGCTATATGCAGTATAGGGAAGACTATGCTGCCCTAGCCTGCAAAAGGAACTTTAAAGAGAAACAGTATCTGTTAATTATTAGGCCTTATGTGTTTTCCTCACAACATATGTGGTTAGAAACCATTTTTGTTACGAGCACTTTCCCAACACATTACTACTAAAAATCTCTTGATCCCATGGTACCTATGACAAGGTTACGAAAAAGGAAACAGATGAATCTAAAATGTCAAATCCTTCCAAAAGCTGGATTTATTTTTTCCACTTCAGAAGAAATACCTTCATCTTAAAGCCCAGCCTATATATGAATAGTTTCCACGTAGTCCTGGAAAAAAATAATTCCAAGTTGAAATCATTGTTGGACTTCTTTTCCTGTTTTATAAAAATGTATAAAACTGCTGTCCCCAGCCAAGACAAACAAATAAAAAAACCAAAACAAAAAACCTGAAGAAATTAGAATTTTCTGTGAACATTGAAGATTGAAAAAATTTTCCGGACTGCTAGTTACCTCCCCAGTATTTTACATTTGGGAATCCTCCCTGCTAGATATGACAAGCTAAAGCAAATGGATGTCCAAAGACAGGTGCTTTGTACCATACACACAGACAGGAAAAGGTAGCTACCGCCTCCACATACCATACAATCTAAAGAAACATCCCAGCTACAAAAAAATGGTAGGAGACTCTAAGCCTCCAAAATATTAATGAATGGATGATCAGAAGTTCTTTCCAGTAGCCTTTTAAAGGACGCACTAGTTTCTCTGCTGCTCCATCGAGCTCTCTTGCCTTAGAGAGAAGATGAAGCTATAGCTTTGTCCTTCTCTACCCCTTTGATGAGCTGCTGTTCTCATCTGTGGCAGGACTCAAACACGCAAATATATCTGCCCTGCCTCAGTGCACAAGATGAGAGAGGGAAGCATAGTCTTTTGTATGACCTCATTAAGACCCCACACAGCGTAGCACAAGCGCTCTATCACAGCGCTGAGGTTGTTGCAACCAACATTTTCAGGATATTGCCTTGTTGTAACTTCTGGCTGTTGTAAGAGTAAGAAATGTGGTTTCTTAATTTCATAACCCTAAGAAACTAAGCAAAAAGTCCCATATTTTAGAAAAAGCAGGTTCATCAGTTATAAAGTTATTTTCTAGCCAGAAAAATCCATTCACTTAGCCATGTGACTAAGAAACACATCAAGAAAGCAATTGATTATGGTAGCATGTGGTTGTCTTCTTGTATTCTCAAGGGGAAGGATATCCACATTTGTAGACCATAGATGCACTTAAATTTGGATTCACAACAGCCAGAAAAAAAAATAAAAATAAGGAAATAAAGGAATCAGGAGTGAATATGAAGAAAATCAATCCATAAATCAAATTATTTAAGACACACTATGCAATCCCTCTCTAAACTGGCTTTTCACCTTGAAAGCCATTTGGACGAGCAGAAATCCTTCTCTTACTCCAGTATTATGAAAGAAAAGTAGCCCCAAACCCAAGGACCCCATTTCACAAGAGTCTTACTACTCCCTAACAAGGGAGGATGGGGATTTGCCTTCAAATGAGTCCTGTTAGTGGAAGTCACAAGGTAACTGCCGTTCTCCTGGAGGTGTCTGCCCAGCAGCCTGGCCCTGGCTCAGGTGGTTTTGTCTCTCAGTGAACCTTGTAGAAGTCCACGGGATGCCGTGAAGTACGCTTCTGCCTTCAGGCCAGCAGGTCATACCACACCAGGATGTCTTACAGCCCTGATCCTGTGCATGTCTGTTCCCACTCTCACTGCTCTGGGTCAGGGAAGTGGCAGTTTGAGCAGCCAGGACAGCACAGCTGTGTGCCTGGGACCCTGCAATGTGACCACAACAAGACTGCGGGGACAAGTAATGGGAAGAGAGGGAGGTTACACTTCTTTGGCCATTTTTATAAACACTTACCTTCCTTATTAGCCCCAGGAAAACAGCTGGAACTGGCCAAACAGTATTTAAGAAGAACAGTCCCACAGTCCTAGTACACCAAAGTGACATTTAGCACTGTTAACTGAGTTTCTTCATTGCTTCTCTACTCCGCAGGAATATGTGAATGCATTGTCAGTATATGACAGCCATAACAACTTCACCTTAAGATTTTCAGTATGAGAACACCTCCACTAATGTCATACAGGAAGCTATTCATTATCTTCAATGCGATGTTTCAAGGTGCCAGAGAGCCTGATGCCGGTGGGCTTGCACTGCTCAAGCAGTGTGTAAATCAGAGCAACGGCATTTTACACTTGCAGAGCCTCATTTTGCCTGGGGAAAATGGACCCACAGGAGGTTGAAGAATCAATCCCCGTAAATATGTCTTTGAGAACAGCTACATTTGGGGCTTTTTATGCTGAAAAAGCTTGATTTTCCTATGCTATACAAAGTTTAATCCTTCATTCAAAAGTCTTGCTCTACTCATCTGTATCACAAAAATACCAGCTGATGCAGTGCCACCTAATAAATGATGACAGCGATTAGATGCTTACAGATTTGTTCTCTCGAGGAGTTACTCTCCAAATGCTGTAATTGACTCTGTCCTTGAGCTCTCTTTATAGAAAGCCAACTTGCCAGTCTAGATCAAACCTATCGATTATCTGCAGCGATATAATAAATAAAATTCAAAATAATTTGACTGTAAGGGACACAAGTCAAGAAAAAAATTCTAAATAAAATACTTTTGTAGCCAAAGTCTCTGAATTCCCTGGGGAGGCAAGAGAATTCGGCATAAACTTAAGATATATGACCAAAAAATTTTTGTTTCTAAAGTACTTTGTACTCTTTTGGGCTTATTTATGCCATTTTAGAATTGTGTCACTGTCATTGAAGGCTTAAATAAGATATATAATATTTTGGTGTTACTTACAGTTTCTTGGATGTCTTTAATTAACCAGAATGCATTGCAAAGATTTCAGGGAAGCCAGACAGTCCTTCCTCTCTGCAAATCATTTATCGGGGTTATTCAGCATATTCTGAACTTTGAAAATAAAGGGTCATCTGGTGGTTAAAGGAGTAGCGTTCAGATCATTCAGCTGATTCTGAGACATAACCATAAATGTCATCAGTTGGACTTAGATCATGAAATGTTTCCTAAGGGATTTTAGATCTATGAATACAGAACAAATTTATATACCAGAAATCTGTTACTGACCCAATGTTCATTCATTTCTGATGGTCATATATAAAGGATACAGTGCAGAACCACTGGAAAATGTATGAGTTTGTTTTATTTTAAAGGGAGTCCACCTATCAACAAATCTATGTTGATATAATGTGAGAAATTATATACATGCAGAAAAAGTAAAAGTTACTTTTGTAATCTGTGAAAAAGAATCAAGTTATTTCCTAAAGCAGAACTCATTAATGCCATTGGTGCAACTTACACTCCCAAGCAACTTTGAGACTTTGGAAGCCAAAATATTTCAGACTTCTTTTTTTTTAAATATTTTTCCATCTTTGTTTCCATTTGCATGTGCTCACATTTATTAAAGCCTTTGAAACAACTTTCCTATGGAAACCTGATAGAAATTTTTTGAAACCTATCAGTAGGTCCAGTCGGATAAATTGCAGATTTAATTGTGTGTAGATCTATAAGATGGAGGTCTTGACAAAAGCTAAGAACTGATTCATCCTGTGCTGTGCCGGGTACTGACACAGAAAAACTCTCTGGATGCTGGAGGAACACAGGCCATGCCCCATGCTCTAGCAGCTCCAGCTTACTACGTCTCACCAAGGTCAGTTAAGGATATTGCTTATTCAAGAATTCACTGCTTTAATAGAACTAAACATGTTACTCAACACAGATTTTAATTTAGGGTTTTGTTTGAGTGCTCAAGCTGATTTTATTTTCAAAATAAAAGGCCTATGCAAAAGGTGAGTAGGAAATGTACCAATGCTGCCTATCGGCTTTGTGCTTACACCTAGCCAGTGTTTCTCTTCCATTTGCCTGCTCTCCTATAGAGCTTTATCCCCTGAAGCAGAAGGGAATAAGACCTATTAGGGCACTCATAAATAAGATCAGCACTGCAATGACTGGACAACTTGCTGTCAATCCTACGGAATTATTTTTTTTCCACAGTATGTATGAAAATTTTTATCAAGGGAAAATGTTTCAGGCCATGAATTCATTTTTTCTTAGGCCAGGAGTAGAGGGTTCCCGCTCCATCTTCCCATCCTTGTATTTAATAGCTTCAGTGGATCTAGGACAGGTCCCCAGTGCACAAGTGCTGTATCCTGATGTAGAGCTGCTTCAGCTGCTTGTCTGTACATTTGTCTCTGAATTGTGCTTGTCAACTTGTCGCTGCTGACTCTAATTACCTCCTTTACAGGTTATTCTATAATCATCTTCAGTCACAAAGCTCCTATTTTGTTTTTCAAAACTTCCACGGACATCATTGGAACTTAAAATACCCAGGCTGCAATATTAAAAGTGCAACTCTGCAGAAAAAAAACCCCAACTCTTTACTGTTTTCGTAAAATGGTACTTCTCCTTGTTTACTCAACGACTAAGTGTCAGACAATATTTTTGTACCTGTGACCTCATTTATATGGATCTCTTATCTTTTGAGATTTTTCTTCTCTTCTTATTCCCTCCCCCGCCCCGCAACAACAAAAATATTCTCTGAAAGGGATGGGAAATTGACATTTTTTCCTAGAGAACTTCCTCACATGGTGTTACTTTAAAATAGAGGTGTAAGTATTGTTTTATTAAAGTGCTTTTGCATGAACTAGGAAATGATAAAGTGGTTAGTTTTATGAAGGAGAATGACAATTCTAAATGAAATCCATTTGTTGCTTCTTTGCAGATACCACAAAAGTTTTTCAGTTTTGGATTTTCCCCAGAGAGTATTTCAGTTTACGTACTATTTTCCCTTCTTTTTTTTTTGCCACCTCTTTTCTCCTTCAATAATTTTTGTATCCTTTCATAAAATTCACATCTGGACACCCAAAACTTCTTACACTGCTAACTCATCAACTTGCACTTTACAAATAATGGTTTTCATCTCAATCGGTCATGCTGAACTACTGTAAGCCTACAATGTTCATGACTGTGGCGTCAAAATATATTTGCTCATTTGTTATATATTTCATGAAATAAATTAGACTGCTGCATAATGCAATGTAACTGTTTTATGCATCATTGTGTTCTTTATACAGATTGAACTTGTCTGCATAAGGAGAGATTTAGTAAGTTAACAGCCTCAGCATCTGAAAGTCTGTAAACTCATTTTTATACTCTGAAGTAATGTGAAATGGCAGGGAGCAGGAAAAGAGAAACTGGGGACAGTTCTAAGGGAAACAGCTCACTTTCTGTGAGCTTCCCGGATCATTAAATGCAGAGTGCAGGGTTTGATTTTTTTTTTTCCCTTCTTGTCTGCCTTCTGAAAATGGGGATATGGGGTTTCTTGAGTCTGTGGAAACTTAAATTGCTGCAGATCTGCTTTAGTATTTGTGAGGTGACTGCTCTAACCACCACGTGACAGTCTCAAAGGTTCATTTAACACCGCTATAGCAACCAGTAAATAATTAAACATAGTGCTCTGTCTCAAACTCCAAAGCTAAAAAGACAGGGATAATGAGAGGCTCCTTTGGCAAAGGACACAGCTTACATTAAATCACTGTTTTATATTATTTTCTAAGTGGATGTTTCTTACTTTCTTTCATTTCAACTGTTGTGTTTTAACTAAAGGACAGAGACACACGTATGGAATGTACATCCTAATACCGACGAAATAAGAGAGACTAAATTCTGCCTGCAGAGCAATACTGAGCATTGACACCAGCTGGGGGAAGTTTGAGGGCAGACATGGCAAGGCTAGTTCAGCTGATAGGTGAAAAGTGTTTTAGTTATGCTGTCTAAATTGATTCTGTGCAAAATCAGCCCTGTAGAGGATCGACTGTAAACATGATTCTTTGCTGCTGTGAAATGACGAGGGCTACATATGTACCTGGAGTAACTCTTTGTATCTGAATTGGCTTTTGCGAAGCTGATGGCCCCAACCACAATGATTTGTCTTGTCTACAGAATGAATGGCAGTGATTCAGAAGGAATGGACTTTGGCCCCATTCTTTGGGGACATGAAGTGCGAGTACATAACAGTTACTTTACTTCAAGAGGAGAGTTGGCAACTCATGAATGCATACCTTTCTTCTCAAGGTCACCCAATGAAGTGCCATTGGTAACATCATTAGAGCTTGCATTTGTTCCAAAAGAAGGGTACCATCTCTATGCCTCCCCAGCAGGAAGAGGGTATAGAAAATGGCAACACCTAGAATGATGGTTTAGAAGGAAATTAAAAATCAAAGTACAGCACAATTATTAAACAGTTTTCCAGTGTTTTTTACCCTAGTTAGATTGCTAGTACAAGGGTGTCAAGAAAGGTAGAGGTCAGGGGATCAAATTCCTAAATACACAAGGTGCCAGTAGCAGCATCAACTTTGAAAAGTCACAGGCAATGAAGACTAGTACGTTTTGACAGCAAGAGAAGTGAGCAACAAAGATCCAGCTGAGATGCTTTTTAAAGAGAAGGTAAAAAGATGTGATGGCTTTTAATGTGCATTTGTCTCCTACATCTAACAAACTGAATTAAACTAGAGTAACATGTTTAAAAAGAGATCCAATTCTTATTTTTCTCACAAGTACCTGCTAAAAAATGTATAGTTTTCTCTAAAACTTTTGGCCTGCAGGCCCAAATTTTTCATCCAGCAAATCAGAAATAAAAGCAAAATGGGAACCAGAATAAAGCATTTAAAAATGACTTTATAAGGAGAGGCTATTAAGGCTTACTGCAGGCTCACATGATTTCCTTACTAGATTATCTGTTTTCCTGCAATGGATAAAATGTGTCAAACTTTTTCAATGCAATGATGTGCTCTGACTACGCCAAGAATCTAGGAGTGTAAGGAAGGATTTTATTTTATTTTATTTTTTTCACAGGGGAATCAGAAAGGGAAAGAAAGATGGACTGCTCATTCAGAGGTACATGCCATTTGCTACAATGAACAGAACATCCTGCCTGTGTGCCCTGAGTTTGAGATGCTGAAGGAGGTGTAATGCTGCTGCTGAAGGAACAAAAGCAGCTATCCTAGTTTATGGATGACAACCAGAAGCATATCCACCATGTTAGAATATTGCACCTCTAGAAAAACATGTTATAGTGGCTGCTGACTTCTGTTTTCCCTTAATTTACTTCACCAAAAGCTGACAGATTGATTGCTTAGTATTGGTTATTAACTTTTACAATTCCGGGAACTGTCATGAACAATCATGTAATTCAGGAACCTTGAATGTTTCAGGGTTCTTTTTGTCTCTAAGGGAAGAAAAAAAATATATAACTTGCCCCATAAGCTAATGGCATGTTGACAGCACGACATCTCACCACTGTGTGCAGGGTGTAATAGATGGGACTGGCAATCTTGAACAATGTGATCACTGTCAGAGTGTTGATGTGTCTGAAAAAAAAGTCCATCTAAACACACATAAACGGAAGCCATTTTAAGAATTACCTGTCCATCCTGATAATTGATAAGTAAGGCTATCTACTGATGGCAAGAACTGTGTGCCTCCTCTGTTTATAAATGCTATGGTAACCTGAGCCTTGGGGTTTAACTAAACCTGATTTAGTAGACTTGAACTTCAGAAGCAAGACATTAGACATCTGTTTCTGTAACTCAAAAGGTCTTTAGTATGCTCAAATGATGTTGATTCTTTTGCTTTTTCAGACATCACAAGAATCCTAATGAGTCAACAGGATGCAGGGGAACATCACTGAAATGCAGAGATTCACACAGGGAGCTTCCTGCACAACTAGCCACTGCCGGGTATTAACAGCCAAGCTGGAAAGCAAGGTATTTCTTCCCAGGTTTCATGCCCTGGTCTCACCTTGTTTTTCATTTTCTTTTAATTATTACATAAATCTATTTTTTTTTTCCACTTGTTTTCATTTCAGGTGATTCACGGGTGGTTTGTCTTTGCTCTGCTGATAGAATAGACTGACATGCTGCATGCAATGAAATAAGCAACATGTCAGAAAAAAAAGTAGACTAAACACGGATGAAAAACCTGAAGGAAAAACTTGTCTACTGAAGTATTCCCACCAGATATCATTAAACTGTACAATACAAATGTTTGACAAGCCTTGCAATGTGAAATATGCTTAAAAAGAAGAGCTATGAGTTTCTTACATTCAGATCTTATCTAAATCCTGAAGGCTGTGCTCAAGGTATGGGGCTGTCTAGGCAGTCAGGTGCCTGGAAAGGAAGTCTTGATCACAGGGGGTAACCGTGAAACAAAATGAAAGAGGGAATGAAACATTTAAGATCATCTTCACTAAAAAATTGAATTAATTCTTCATTTCATTGTTAATTCACTAATGAACATAATTAATTTATTGGCCATTAATGTTACTATGTGCATTTCCATTAGGTGCTCTGGTTAAAAGCAGAACGTGACTTTCCTATTTGCTAATGTAACACATTTCAAATGCTGTAGCAAGACAGTGAACTGCCCTTCAACAGCATTACCCAGATTTATGCCACTGGATTATTTGGTCTCTCTTAACTGCTTGCTGAGGCTGGTAATAACTTAAAAGACAGCATGAATTACTTTGAACAGGTCAGATATAGGACAGCAGCAAAAAAGAGCACTTACGTTCTAAATACAGCCCTTTCTTTATAGGATACCTAGGGCTGTTTCCATTTTACATTATTTTCTCTCTTTCCACTACTTAGAAGCCTAGTACCCTACATCAAAATACCTCAGAAGCTCTATTTTCGCTGTTCAAGAGGTGGACAGATTTGTCGGAGACCTATGCACGTAAGCAAATTTCACACTGAGAAAAACAGAAACTGCAAATAACGCAGAGAAGTTTGAGAGTCTGCATTTGTTTGGCAACATCTTTTCTCAACACTACTTTTCCATTTTGCAGTATCAGAATTGTTACAGGGTGCCACGTGTTCTCCCGCTGTTAGAAGGTTTTCTGTACATGCAGTAGGTGGTGGAAGGAGAGAAATCAATCAGACCAAATTTTGGTTTGGAGCTCAAGCATTACTTAGTGCTTCTTCCTTCCTTCCTAAGCTAGCAATAAAGCATTCTCAAGCCTGAACTATAGGTATTATTGTTCTCTTGATATTGCAGTATTTTAGTACTACACCTCTACAGTCTTGTCTAAATGAGCTCACTGAAATGCGTAAATAATATTGTCAATGATATGCAAGAAAAAAATCAAGTTCAGTCTCTCTAATCAATGCTAGCTTGGCAAGTCCAATGAGTTAAACAAACAATCGATGAAAGAGGTTGATCTATGTCACTGTAATCAGCTACAAACTGCATCTGAATCAGAAAGCACAATTTTTACACAGTTACTTTTGAAAGGATAATCTTCACAGGTAATCTTGCACCTTGTCTGCAGAGAAAAATCAGTTAAGAAATTCAGAATCAGTGAAGAATTCCATAATCAGAAAGTTTTACAACATCATTTCCTTGAATAATCTTAAAAAAAAGGCTTTTCCAAGAAACGTTGAGATCTTTTGAAGGAGGAAGTATAGCTCAGTATTTTTAGTTCTGTTAACCATTTCTGAAGAGAGGAAAGGTATTTTTTGCCACAGCCTAGACATTCAGTAATGAGTGCTGGTATTTCAGAAAACCTTAGGGCGTGGCACACAGTTTCATAGGACAAGGGCATCAGGCCACGGTAAGATGAAAAGTGTGGGAAAGAAAACTGAAAATATGTTTAATTTGGAAATAGAAAGGTGAAATTTTCTTTAAAACTTTGTTGTTAGTGAAAGCTATTTTATCATTGCAGCATACACCTTTTTATTCTGTTGCATCAGACACCAAAAGGCAGAGTTAGAGGCCAGATGATAGTTGTCAGGTGAGCTTAATCTGTCTTTCACTGCCTCGCTCAACTCTGTTTCTTTATGGCATAAAGGCATTTGAAAAATCTGACTGTAAACATTTGACATAATATCTAAAATGACAGACTAAAATTGCTTGTGCTTGTTTTCCATCTTCTGTTCAAATGCACAAATCTTTAAGAAATAAGAGTAGACTGCTTTCCCCAAGGATTTGCTTCAAATGTTGCTATTATGCTATGACAGATTGCAAAAAGATGGAAGAGAAACTGGATTCCTGCCAGAACCAAGACCATTGATGAGACAGGAAAGCATTCACCTTTAAGTCACTTTTTGAAACACCACACAAGATCAGCGCTCAAGTTTTTCTACAAACTGATGCTCCTTCCCTAACCTTTGTGAAATGTGGTGCCGGCTCAGCCCAGCAAGGTGCTTTGATGTGCATCACCTAACTTTTGATACAGAATATGACTCTCATTGCTCACTTGCCTGCTTTTAGAGGTGCCTTCATCCCCCTTCTAGACTGGAGCCCCGCTGCACACTGCGGTCACAGGTGACATGCTTTCTCTGTAGTTTTATGAAAGAAATAACATGTCAAATGTTCATCCAAACCCGAGGCAAATGTAAGTAAACCCTGAAAGAAATGCAAGGAAAGCACAGAGCTACAACTCCAATGCACGGTCATAAACACATCTGATGCCAGCACTGCCATCGTACAGTGATGGCCCATCCTTTCCTTCACAGTAAATCCATACCTGGATTAGACTAATTGTAGCTCTCCGGAGACTAAGCCTGAGGTGTTGATGGAGTATGTTGTCTGTTCTGCAGCATCAGCTTGGGGATTCTGGACTTCTGCTAGCTTACTTTCTCAAAAGGGAAGTCTAGAAGAATGATATTTTCTTAAGTAGAACTGCTAATCTAGTGTCCCCCGTTATGAAGTCTGTTTTCAGCTGCTTACAAAGTACCATGTGATATACAATCCTTTTTAAGCAGTGGCAGACCATACTAGTAGTCCTAGAAAGGACTACAAAAACATTTTTTTCCCATACATGGACAAAGAGGAGGAAAACATGCTTTGCGCATATTCCCCACATGAAACAAATGGAAACAAAGTGTATAAGACCATAAGTGGAAAAGGGAATGGGAAAAATCATAGAGGAAATCAGAATTAATAAGAAAACAATGTAGCAATGGTATAATGAGAAAGGAGCGAGAAAGACAAAATGAGGAGCCAGAGGGAGTTGAAAGAGAAATTAGCAAGCAAGAGCTAACAAGAAGGACAAGAGAAGAAAAGCAAAAACCAGGTGAAGGATGGGACCCCACCAGAAAAACAGAAGCATGTAAACATTGGATGATTTGAACTTAGTTAGAAACTGAGTTCCAAGCTTTTCTCTTCCTGTGTTCTGCAAGTAGGCACGGAGTCCATAGGCTAACTGTGCATTTCTTGAGTGATGATGACAAGTCCACAAGATCCACTCTGATTATCTTGTGTATTACCAGCTTTGTGTCATTAAACTGATAATCATAGCTGGAGAGGTCAATAGAATCTACAGAATTTGGAGGATTTCTTATGTGAAAATTATGGATAAGTTTGGAAATCATATTAAAGTACAAGCTTAAAAAGAATGTTAAGGCTGCAAAAGCAAGCATTCAGAGGATACCATATATATCCAGCTTGTAAATTATGATATAGTATTTATTTATTTGATCACATAGTGTTTTTTCTCTTCCACTTTATCCCTATCTCTTCTAGAAGTCAAGTATGTGTTTTCCTACATACTGATAGAATATACAAACAAAAAAATGCTCTCCTGGGTCACATGAAGAGTCTGTCATGCCGAGGGTTGTACACACTACCGTGCCAGTAAGATAAGCAGCATAAGAAAAGCATGTGAGCCTGGTCACCCTCTGGTCCCCTTTGCTTCATCCTCCCCCAGTTTGTTGGTGCATTAGAGATATTTGAGGGCACATCCCTGCCTTTTCTATTTAATATTCATGTACGGACTTGCTGTCCACAGAGTGGAATAGACATCTGGAAGTCATCTGTCTCTGTCTGAGGACAAGATTAGCTATCCTTGACAGATACATATCCAATGTATTCAAAAAAAATCCCTAGTGAGAAGCTCTCCTATGCCTTTTCTAATATGATCTACCTGGTCTGCTTACCTTCAGAAATCTTTCCCTGATATTTAACCTAGCCCTCCTTTCTAGTCTTTTAAGCCATTATTTCTTAACCTTCACACCATCAACACAGCAGTAAACCTTTCTACTTTTCCCAGCAGTTCTATGTAAGTCATTTGCAGCGAGCTAAATAAACTGTCATAACACAATAGCTGAAGTGAGCAGCATCAACAAAAAACTACCGTGCTTTAAGATCTCTGCACCATGGGTATTCTGGCTATATCTACATGAATATATCAGGGACCATTCTCCGGTACCCAGGCCAACTGGGATAGCATGGCTTGTTTGTGCTAAAAACTCACTCTCCAAGGTGGGCTGGCAATCAACTAAAACCATGCTATCTACTACCGTAATATCTGATCAGCGTAGGCAGTCAAGTTCCTTGCCCTGGTGTGGTTTAATTTACTAGTATATAGTCTAAGCTGTGCAAATCAAAATAAGATAAGGAAGCTAGCATTGATACAGCCAGCTGAAGTATTGCAATTCTTTATTTCTTGTTTACTTTGTTAATTACAGAAAGCTACTTGTTCATATACTGGGCCTATAAGTACCTCATAGAATAAAATAGCATTAGCGCATGGGCACAAATATAAGTCTTGATTTGTAAGCTTTCTTTTCTTCCCCTCCATTACTCATAACAAAGCTTTAATCTGTGCTTGCAGTGTCCCTTTATCTTTGAACTCCCTCACTTTCCAGCTCCAACCTCCTGATTTTTATTTCTTGTTTTGCAGCATTTCTAAGAATTGACCTTTTATGTGACCTTTCCTCTGAATCCATGCCGCACACTTTTGCCAATATAACTTTCACAATGGATTTTGACCCTTTGATATCTTCTGACCATGCTGATGAAATGCAGCAGCATACACGATCACTTCCCACCTAGCAATGTCACTTCACTCTTTGCACCTGTTATTAGCCTTAACACCTTGTTTATCCAGGCTGAATACTGTTTTCAACCTGTGCACAGTTTTCTTGCCAAACACAGATCCAGTTTCTCCCAACACCCTCTTTCAGCACGTCCAGTCCCATTGACACAGGAGTCGTCGTATATTGATCTTTTTTTCTGTTTTGTTAAGTATTTCTTCCTCCATGCTTGCAGCAAAACCCCTTTCCCATTATATCAGTTGGTAGTCCTTAATTTCTTCACTACCCTTTTCCATTCACTTGCTTTACCAAAAGCAATTTCCTTTCCCAATCATCAGATAATATTTATGCATTCAAATCTGTGAACAATAATAGAAATACCCTATTTCAGAAGCAGAGAGGCCAAATAGCCAAAATTAAGCTGTTTCACTTGATGGGAACTGCTTTCCGTACTGTTGTGTCCTTCAAATACCATTTCAGCCCTAGTTTAGCTTTTCTTACTGAGCGAAGAGTTTGTCCATCAACTGATAATATGGAAAGATTGCAACTTTTCATATCCAGCCTAGATAGTTCTTTATAAGCAGTCACTTGGCTAGGAAGAAAACATCAATAGAAACACACTTTATCTTCCACTTGTCACCCAGAGTTGTTCTCAAGCACATTGGAAGCAGATCTGGAGTTCACACGCGGGCAGAGTGCCAGCATGCAGCCTCAGCACTGGGCAGCACAAGCGTGCACGGTTAAAATGTGCATCTGTACAGGGATAGATTTGGCAGGCACAGGCTTAAGCTCTGGCAGAAAATTTTAATCGGAGTAGAATTCAAAGGAATGCCCCCCACCAACCCCGCAGTACCTGGGCTGTTGTAGTGTTTGTACACAAAGGTCCCTGAATGGTCTTATTTGATGGACTCTCCTAACCCATGGCCCCCTCTCCAATGCCCTCTGTGCTCAGAGCGACTGAGCTCAGGAGCCCAGCTGGCACTTAACACTCCATTTCCTTATCAGGCCTGAGGTAGCACAGGCATTTCTTCTCATCACTTACACAGATTTAAGCAAATTGCATCATATTCCTCTTTCATGTTTCCTCCCTAACGCAAGAGTTATTTCATTTGCACTCTTGTGTCCACTTTGGAAGATTTCGCAGGCCAAAACACATCAAAGCAAAACTCCCCAGGCTGCTCATAAATAACTCCACAAGCATAAACAGACAACCATATTATGCCACTATGAGAATGCTTTTTTCAGTACAAAATCTTCAGAAGATGAACATACTTTAAGATTTATTTCATCTTTTGTTTCTTGCACAAGATGATCTAGGAGCACAGACAGATTATGATGCAGAAAATGCAGGAAAAGCTTCTCTGACCAATATCTTGGCTGATTAGGTTACTAAGGCACTATTAGGTATAAGGAGGAGATTGATCCAGAGGAATCAATTGTGCTGGAAAAGGTTATATATGTTTTCAGAAAGAAAATAGGAGGAGGAGGGGAAATCATAACACAAGCAAAAATAGCTTTTGATAAGCTCCCTTGGTTGCCATGGTTCCTTACTTGTCCTGTCAATAATAATCATGAATAATAATACCTATATGAGAGTCAGACATAATCACACTGCTTCTTGCTACCCTTACAAACATACAGAAATTGTGACTCCTGCACCATGTTGAACATTTCTTTCTCCCTGAACAGAAGATGATGTCACATTGTGGGACCACTTCAAACAGGTCTTAAAGTTCCCAAACACCTTGGGACCTCAGGATTCTATAGGCTCCCTTTTCGCCTGTACTCAATGAAGTTCTTGTTCTTTTCCCTTTCAGAGGCCACATGGTGTCTCCCACCGTGAACACATCTCCAGTCCGCTCCCAGGGGCTCTCCAGAGACATTTTCTGCAAGGATGAAGGTCTGGGATCCCTCCCTACCTCCCTGATACAGCAAAGGCATTGAAAGAACAAGGAAGTAAAATGGTTCAAAATTGTCCCTGAAAGGTACGTGAGGCAAAAACACAGCAAGCGTATGAATATTTCTTTGTGGCTCTAAAGAAAGCAAGCTGTGCTTTCCTTCCAACAAACTCCCTTCTGGCTCTTTTCTACCGCAGAAGCAAGGGCCATGGACACAGAAAATGTCCCTGGGTGGGGTGGGGAAAGCACCTGAAGTTTTCACACTTGGCCAGATATTGATTTCTACATGCATTGTAGTGAATCCCCATCAAGTCACACACTGGTATTCCTGAGATCAGGTACTTAAATGCTAGCTTTTGTTTCAGAAATTAATAGACACACCAAAACCATTCGCTTGGTTGCAGGAAACTGTGTTTAAGAGTAATCTAGGGCTCAACTCCTTTCCTTCACACCCCATCCCTACCCTTCTGTTTCTCTCAGCTTTCTACACGGAGGTTTAGCAGGTGTGACCTCAGAGGCAGGTGTCTGTTCAACAGTATCTCGCCTTTGGCATAAACTCACATTTTCCACTGAGTTCTGAGCTACAAAAGGATCCAGAAGTGGCTGCATTGCAAGCAAGTGGTAGCATCTTGCAGCTTGGAGAAGCAGAGCAGGCAGGTACATACCCACCAAAGGTACCGCTTTTTGAATGCCAAATCATGCATTCTTTTTTCACATTTTTATTAAGAAAAATAGATAAGCACACATGAACTATGTTTACCTCCTGAAAATATTTAATTTTGAATTATATTTTACCTTCAAATAGTTAAAGATTAAGTTAATTATGTAGCTATTGTAACAAATGAATAGCAAATTAAGAGATACTATAGTCATGCGTATTATTTTATTCAACAGTCTACTTATCCAAATCTCACATTGAATCTCTTGATCACATAAGTTTTTCCAATGACGGAAGTTGCTCTACTGAGAAGTACTGTCTTCTTCTGTATGTTTGCTCCATGACACTAACACAACTGTGGCGTTATTGCTACAGACCCTTTCTTCCCCTGTACCAGAGGGCCAAAGAACTCCAGGCTGTTCTGCAAAGATCTTGAAAAGATTTGTAAGGCAAGATACCAAGGGAATACATGGGGAGTTGAGTACCATGCCTAAACTAGTAAGTGTTTTCTTTAGTAATTTTGGGTGACTTGGGTATTTTTCCAGAGTATCTTGTGATATTCAGTTGTCTGTGTTCCAATTTCCCTTTTTCAGAAATATTTAGTGATTTTATCCTCTGAAAGCAGTGTGCTTTAAGGTAACTAAAGTTTAGGCATTTGCAAAATTAAGATGTGCCCCTTTCCAGTTATCTTCTGGAAGAGTGGGCTCTTCACATTTTACACAATACAGAACAAGGAATGTGTCTAGTAGAGTAGAGGAAAGAAAAGGCTGAGACAATACTCAAACATTACGGATGCAGCAACTCAAAGACTTTGATGCTGAACAGATTTTAGATGCTGTCACTTGCACACTTGTGAGAGGAGATGGGAGAAAGATTAGAAGCAGCAAAATATTGGGATAGAACAAACATGATGTGTTCTGCTTATGTTTTAACAACATAACCACTCTCATGCTGATTTATATACTTCCTAAATTTGCAAGATGTGTTGAAAGTGACAGCCAGCCACCAAAAAGAAATTGTTCTCAGACAGTACAGAAACATCTGCCTCTATAGGAATTTGAATCCATAGTCAGTCCCATTTTTTGCTACTCATTACATTCTCCATGATATTTAGTTTCATTATGATTACTCTAATTACAATACTAATAATTAATAGTTGACTTTATAGCTTGCTTGCAAGGTACTCAGGGGAATGTAATGTAATACAATAAACACAAACAACATAGAAGCATATTCTTTGACATTCGTAATCAGAGGGAAATGATGCATAATTTATTATCTGAAGTTTATTATTAGAAGGATGAGATCACCAGCTTCTTTCCAGATCATAGAGCCCTTACTTCAGGAACATAAATGCTAGATATGCACTCAACTAGATGTGAATTTTTTAAGCAACACTGAAGATGATATTTCCCCACAGCTGATAAGAGAACATCATCATGTGCACTCTGAGGCAAAAAGAGCTGTTCCTTTTTGCTTTTCCAGATGAAGAACTTGACTTTACCTACCTATTTTCTAATTGCCAGCAAATGCTGAAAAGTAACTTTCTTTCCAATGAGTCTTTTATGAAAACTCAGCTTCTGCGATACTCTGTATAAACTGCTTTTTCAGCACAAGGGTTAGTTCTTGTTGGGAAGTTGTTTTTTTAGTATTTCATGTATTTTTCTGATTCCAGTAAGTTTTCTTTTCACATATCTGAAAAACTCATACGTCAGGATCACTTGAAAAAGAGAGGACAACAAAAGTGGACACCAGTAACGTGTCAGTGCCTGTATTTCTGCCTTTTGACATTATCTATTCCAATCTAGCATTTTACTGCTCGTATATGACACAGGTGGGTTTTTTCCACACTGTGAAACAGGATTCTTCACTCTGTCATCTTAAATTGTTACTGTACAGATATGGTTTGTTAAGATATTTAGGGCCTTATTCTACCCAATATTTTATGCTCCACTTACAGCAAAAGAGGTTACTGGAGAACAAGTGATTGCATAGTACACATCACATATCAAATTGCATCTACAATTCCGCTTTATCAGATTTTTTTTTAAAGCCGTAGTCATCTATACTGTAGGCTTCTTGTCGGTAGTTTGTTTCTGACCTTGCACTGCCAGAAGTCTTACAAATAAAAATCTGTCCAATATGTTGTTATTGCCATGTT
Organism: Rissa tridactyla; assembly: GCF_028500815.1. Classification (NCBI taxonomy): domain Eukaryota; kingdom Metazoa; phylum Chordata; class Aves; order Charadriiformes; family Laridae; genus Rissa; species Rissa tridactyla. The sequence continues at coordinate 94,608,098 of NC_071466.1, forward strand.
ATTGCTAATATATCACCACTCCACACTTCTGATGCCATTGTGTGTGCTCTTTTTGCATTGCAATTGACTGTCAGATGGAAGAGTATACAGCCATTAAATGTTTTTCTTGGCGATCAATCTTCAGCAAAGAAAAGACTGTGGTATTTCTGCTATAACTGAATTTATGGGAACCCTCAGCTACCACAAGTAGTTGTGACAGCACTGCACAATATACCAGCTCTGCTCATTGGTAAACTGGGTAGCTTGGTGGTTACGCTATTTTTCTGCTGCGGCAGATATTTCAGGTTATGCACTATGAGGAATATATGTACTTTAAGACGAGGAGGACAGCACAAGATTACCCCCAGAAAGATTACAGAAAGCAAATACATGACATTGTCATAATTTTTAATTATAGTGATTCACATTTCTGTGGTATTTTAGTAAGCATGCACTGTTTGCTAGAAACAGCCGTTTCTATTAGCAGGTGTTGATCCTACTGAGTCACTAAGGATAGCTATTTTTCCCACACTGCTTGGATGCAGCAGATTCAGATCCTACATCATTTGTTTCTACTAAATCTAGTATTGCAGAGAACTGTTGGAAAAAAAGTGTATGGGAACTTATTTTCTTTATTTATATAAACTTCAAATTGTGTATACAGGCATCAGACCAAGATGGTAAAAGAGCAGCTCACAGATAGCAGAATGAAACAGGAAAAAATGCAGGGCTCTTCTGCAAGTGATTTGCATGTGTCCCTCATGTAATACTTCAACTTTTTGTGAAATATTTAAATACTAAATACTTAAACTGCAAAAAAAAAATCAGAGAAAAACTTCTAGAAAAATGTGAATAATTTTCCAGTCATGGAGTCAAAATTATGACACTCACACAAAGGGGGCATATTTGTGTCCCTTTGGTAGTGAATTTTTTTCTACTTCTAGAAATGAAACCAGCATTTCCAGATAAAGCCTTTCATGTTTTTCCTCATGATTTCCAGTGTGCAGTGCACAGAAAGCAAGCTATCATCTTCTGGTAAATGCATAAATACAACAAGGAATAAGTGAGAAGAAAAATACATGAGATTCTTTCAACATTCAGAAAAAATCCTAAATTCACATTATATACAGCCTTAGGCATATGACTTCAAAACAGTCCAGCTGATCTGAGCTTTGATCAGGAGAGTCGCCCGTTGTAAAAGAGCTTCATTTTTGCAGTGTGCAGGTTAAACAGCAGCAGAACACTTTTTTTAGTAAAATGCTGGTGAATCAGCACCACTATGAAATGCAGCTGTGTTTTACTGCATCTCAGCAACAATGAGAGGCATTTACAGGAGCAATAAATCCCACACAATAGAATAATAAAACACACTTATTGCAAAGACTGGCTTTCTGTCGCTCCTTAAAACATGGGACTTCAGATTCTTGGGGGATCACACTGCATGAGAAAGTATAAGAAATATGCAGCAGGAGTATTGTGGAAATCTTACTAGACACCACTTTGGTGTCTTATGTCCTGACAGAAGAGGATTAATACCCTTTTCTAAAATGCTATCATCATACCCTTGATACCTATATACCTGTACTGATTGCTTCAATAGAGGCTTTGGCCTTAATTTCCTGTGGTAATGGTTCCTCGCTCTAGTTGCATACTGTATGGAGATGTGTTTGCTTTTATCATGCTGGAATTTCCTGCTTTTCATCTAACAATCTTTCACCTTCTTTGTGCATAGCGAGAGCAGAAGAAATGAAGCTCCTACTTTCCTTTCACCACGTCATTTGTCATTTTATATGTATTTTTTCAGGCTTGTTATTGGGTTTTTTTTCCAAAGTAATCAATCCTAATCCAAAACTCCTCTCTGGCTGTTTTCATTGACTCATTTTTCATTTTCTCTGACATCCACAAACATACTCCAATTCTGCTATATTATTTTCCAGGTGGGAAAGCAGCAGAGAATCCATGCACAAAGACCGCACCACTGATTTATCTAACATCACTGAGTTTATCATCTGATGTGCTCCTTTTTCTTGTACTTAAAGATTTTTCTCTTATACACTCATTGGAAGATGCACATAGTATTAATGCTTGCATAAAGCCCAAGGTCTCCAGCCAAACCCCAACACTCAAGCACGCAGGAAGAGGGAGCCCTTTGTCCAAAAGCTGGGAAGGGGAAAATAAGGCAGAGAACAATCAATTGATTTACTGACTTTGCCAGGCTAGGTTAAAGTACACTACCCATTAAATTTCAGTAACGCTTACTTATGTTCCTACATGATTGCTAACATAGCTGCATATTCCTGGGATACAGTAGGTGGAACCAGCAAGCACAGCCCTCAGGGTATTCCTAATGACAGATTGAGATTAAACAATGTATTATACCAGGCACATACCATGTACATATGTATGGTATATATATACCATAAATATATTTATATTGTGTAAAAACTGTACCATATTTAATAATCATTATAATAATAATCAATATTGATTTTATAGGCACAGTAACTGCAAGCTTTATTAGCAAGTAGATTGATGAAAATATTTGTTTAGGACTGACTTTGGACTGTTAATGCCCAAGATCATAACAAAATAGGTACATAAAATTGATCTTGATGAATTCTGTGAGATGTGAAGATGTCACAATGAAAAAAGATTGTCTCTGAATCTGGGGCATTTGATCACCTTACATTCATCATTTTTTCTATGGGGGAAAAAAGTTAATGCAAAACAAAAGAGTGCAGAAAAACCAGGAATGACTGGAGGCAGGGAAAGCACTCTCCAAGATAAAAAAATCATATGCAGTGACATATGCCCAAATTCCAAGGAGGATAAATTTGTAGCCGTAGACAGGAAAGTAAGAAGAATCTGATTAAATATTGCAGTTTCTAAATTAAGCTATATAGGATAAATGCAAAGGAAAACACGGGCCCATCAGGAAGCTTGGATTCCTATAGCTCTGCTGTAATGCCTTACTATGCTGCAGTTACACAAGCATCAGCGCAGTTCTCTCCTGAATTTAGTTAAAATCCTCTTAAAGGCCAAATTCAGACAAAGGTAAATGGCTCAGGATCAAATCAAAGCTTTTAGTGATTTGCCCGTCTGCCCAAAGTATGCGCACACGTGTCATTGTGCTAGCAGTGAGGAGGTATTCAGAAGTAGAAACAGAAAGTTAGATAGACTTCTAACAAAGTTGCCCTTTATGCCTTTGAATATCTCTCTCCCAAGGCTTTTTTTAGAGTTGAATAAGTGGTGAGGCTCAGCGCATGAAACTTATTATATTGCAGTGTTATGAACAGTATTTCAAAGCTTTGCTTCTCCTAGTTCAATTTTATGACAGTTAAGATCTTTCTGGGACTTTGACATCAATACAGATATTCTTGTGTGCTCAAAACAGTATGTAACATGTAAGATAGCTTAACAGATGAATTGTTAGAAGTTATCATGATTTCAGGTAGTGATGTGCTCGTCTATAAAGATTTCCTCAAGGGATGATGAAAAGTCAGTCTTCAAGAAGGTTACCTAACATATTAACTAGCACAAACAGCATTCATAACCCAAAACAATTGCTATAAAGAGGTGGCTACTCTTTAGGCCAAGGCTGCTAAAGCGCAGCTGAAATTTAGTTATGTTGCCTGACGAAACAGAATAATAATAATAATAATGCTACCCTAATCCTGGTATTCTTATAATATAACTTTCTAAGGTGACGTGTGACTTTTTAGCCTCAGAAATCATACTTTAACCATCCTCTCTATGTGACAATTTAACAAATACCTAAAAATCAGCAGCTATATTCACTGGACCCATTTCACAAACACTATGTATTTCATAGTCTACATAGAAATTAACAGGTTTCTGTACATTATCAACACAATCTATCTTTGAATATTGGCCTTTCCACCCATACTCTCCCTCCAGACTTACAACAACTCACATACAGTGTTCTATTTCCCAGTGACGTTGCAGGGGTCTTGCCTAGGGGGGAGAGACACGGCACATCTCCCCCAGGGAGCCCATGAGCCCATGCTGCAGTAGGAGCACGCGGCATTTGGTGAGTCTAGTCTGTTGGTGCAGCGAGCCCTAGGAAAGAGCTCGCCTGTGTTGGTTTCGCATCTCACAGGTCCCGACTCTCTTACAGCATCAGAGGGGTGCTGCAGGAGGTACCGCAAGGTCTCCTCACTAGTGCTTGATGGTCAGAGTGGATCCTGGTCAGGAAAGCAACCCCCAGCTCTTCAAGGAGTTAGTCAGTAAGACCCCCTGGGAAATGGTCCTCAGGGACAAGGGGGCAGAACAGAGCTGGCAGATCTTCAAGGACGCTTTCCACAGAGCACAAAAGCTTTCGATCCCCAGGTGTAGGAACTCAAGTAAGAAAGGGAGGAGACCAGAATGGCTGAGCTGGGACCTGCTGGTCAAACTAAAAGGCAAGAAGGAACTACACAGGCAGTTCAAGCAGCATCAGGTGTCCTGGGAAGAATATAGGGATGCTGCCCGAGTATGTAGGGACGAGGTCAGGAAGGCCAAGGCGCGGCTGGAGCTGAACTTGGCAAGGGATGCTAAGAATAACAAGAAGGGCTTCTACAGGTACTTCAACCAGAAAAGGAAGGTCAAAGAAAGCATGCCCTCCCTGATGACTGAGAATGGCAAACTGGTAACAACAGACGAGGAGAAGGCTGAGGTTCTGAACAATTTTTTTTGCCTCAGTCTTTACAGACAGCCTCTCTCCTCACGTCTAAATCTCATTGATGTTCGCATCCCAGGGAGTGTGCAGTCTTGCATCCCCAGGGGATGCTCCTCCTGAGATCCAGCCTGAACCTCCCAGAGGTAGGGTGTGTGGTCAGCCAAGCAGCCTCCCACCAGGTGGGGACAGGCAGCCGTTGGGGCCCTGCAACCACCCCCTCCCTGGGATGAACAAGCTCTTCTCCACCAGCATCTCCCCACAGGGCTGCTGATGCAGCTTTTTTTTGAGTGTTCCTCTGCTCTACTGGGTCCCCAAACTGGATGCAGTGATCTAGATGCTCTCCAACATGAAATGGTGCCCAACATGCAGGTTATATCAAGATGGGATTGGTTCATGGCCCAGTGAACCCAGTGAATATACCAAAAATCTTTGGCTGTGCTATTTTTCCTATGACGCTATCACATATTCTCGTTTGTCATGTAGTTCACTGAAGGTTCAAAATGGAAGAAAACCTCAACAATAAAAGCTAACAAGAAAATCAACAAGAAGTGACATTAATCCACTCCGAAGCTCAAAAAAATTTTCCTACACATTTTTAAGCTTCCTGCAGGAGCATACAACCCTCATGAGCAGATTCTTTCTTGCACACAGCAGAGGCTGCTGGTTATGGCTCCCAGCAGTACTTTTGACAGTGGACTACCCATCAGACTGGTTTAATTTACACTCATGGACTATGACTGGGAACATACACTTACTAGAGAACATCAGAACACAATACACTGCAACTATTTGTCTCTGCCTCAACTGCAGCTCAAAAAAGGTGTTTGAGCAAAGAGAGGCAAAGATCGACTTGATTCTACTGTTTCCTGGGATTTTTGTGAAGTATTAGAAGAAATATTAGTATTTGTCCCTCTTTGGTGCTGGCAGTCCTTTTAATCCCTTTTATGATATTTGCAGGCACTACAGACCACACTTGCAAGTACTTAAGAGATTAACTGCCACTGATTTAGGCACTAAATATGTTTGAAAATCTGATCTCACCACCTTGATTGATTGGTATTTCAACAAAATGCATCCAAGATGGCAGAAGCACAAAATATTAGGCATAACTGGCAAGTGTATGCAAGGCCAGACAGAAGCATTGCATAAAGCCTGCAGCACGTCTCATTTAAGCTGGAGCAGACAACTCCTATATCACTTATTTCAGAAGACTCCTCACTTTAATTTTGATTTATATTATCTTATATTTCAATGTAAGGAGAACATGTGGAAATGATAAAACTTATGAAATAGTACTATCTATACCAGAAGCTTTCCGCTTCCTTAATCTGTATATTTCTGAGTTCTTGCAATGATGATGTACCAGTACTTTTAAAAAATTCAGATCTATTTATTACACAGAATACATGAGCTTTCCTTTTCTGAACCTCCACATAAGTAGGGTAAGACATGTCAAAGTCCTGTAGACCTCTACTCCAGAACAGCATTGCAAGAGAGTATTCTTTACTGAGAACTTGGTTAAGAGGCAAACTGAGATGCCATATTCATTCATTGCCTGTAATTAATTTCAGTGACTTGCTAAGCAGTGTAATATGTTTAGTACACGGTTTGGTTGAGGTTTTTTGAACTAAAGAGCATGACAAAGGCAAATTCCAGGAACACATCCATTAGAAATCAATATTCTGTTACTTCCTTACTGTGTTCATTTTCATTTGTTTTGCCAGTGAAGTTTTTCACATCAAGTATCTGCTCTCTCATTTCAAGTTACACTTTTTTTTTTTTGAAAAATTGCAAAAGGCTACAGGTATCTGATAAAGACTTGCAGAGGAAATGCTTTAACAATCTTAAAGCCTTAACACGTCTATGCCTACATTAAGAAATTATTCAGCATAATAGGAATAGATCAGCAGACAGAAGCTGTTGATGCTAAGGACCCTAGATCTTGACTATACAGTCTTCCAGACTTTCAGACTAGGTTTAGTCTGGTCATCAGGACCAAACATCCCCTCTCCGTGCATGTGACCAAGCGGTACAAAGCAGCACTTGTATGTTGAAACCTTTGTATCTGCAGGAGGACTAGAAATGTGTTGGGATGCACACCTGGAGCAGAATTTTTTTAGTTTCCTCTGAAGAGGCTCATTCCCAGACACCAGAAGAGCCCTGCAGAACAAAGCAATATGCAGGAAGTGGGGACAGCTAGGCAATTTGCTTTGAAACTGCACTGACGCTTTAAAGAAAAATGCAGATTCAATCAAGTATTCTGCCTAGCATGACAAATACTTGAAAATGTTCCAGCTTCTAGCATTGAGTAATCACATTGTTTGCAGTTGTACACTGCTGTTGATGACAAGACTTAACTAATGCGTGCTCAAGGCCTCAAAGGATCACGCTGTAATATGTTCCTACATTTAGTAGGATCATACAAGGTGTTTATTCACTCTACCATAGGATGTTTTCATTGACAGCACTGGATTTTTAATCTAGGCATGTCAAAGTCATGTTTACTGTACTGCACCAATACCTGAAATATGATTAAAGGAGCTTTTAGGTAAAAATCATATTCACAATTAAAGAATGGAGAATACCAAGAAATGTATGTTAACTTGGAATAGTTCTCAAGCTTTTAAGCCTCAAAGTAGAGGTAACTAATCCAGAAAATCAGCAGAACAAAGACACAATACTATTCAGAACTATTTTCCATTTATATGAGCAATACACACAGCTGCTTCTGTAGCTTCCACTATAAAAACAAAACACTGTCATATTTTAAAGTAATGGTCCAAGATAATGTAGCTGTACAAGCACAGAATAGCTTTCTACAGAGTTTCAAGCTATTTCTGTAATATTTTCATAAGCGATTAAGAGCTGTCTCCTACACCACTCCAGTCAATGAGAAATTTGCATTCAACCAGGATTAGGAACAGAGGCCCTGAATCAAAGCTCTTCAGAATTTCTAAGTCTCATTGAGGTCAATGTAAAGCAAGCTTGCACAAGCGGTTTGCTAGGAGGAAGAAAAATGCTCTTGTGGTTTTTTGTTTTGTCTAAGTAAACAAAAAAGGCAGTGGAAGCTGGAAGCTGATTTTTAATTTTTGCCGTCGCAGGTCTGAAACAGAATGGCTCAGCTGGAAGACATGGAAATTAGCCTGTGGCAGGAGGCTACAGAGACACCACAGCAAGTGAGAAAGCAGCACAGCATTTCTCTTCCCTGTGAGTTAATGTTCTACTGGTGGCATGTAGATGTGACCTGACTCCAGGTCTCCATGTTGTCTGATTTATACAGACAGAGTATTTAAATATACCGGTAGTATACGTATTTTTATATAACAATAAATAAATACTTTTTACCTGCAAAGATTTCTTCACGCAGAGCTTGATGAATGCTGACATGTCAGTCTACCAAATGTAAAAGAACGGTAGCAAAATGGTAAAATGGTACTATGAATGTGATAAATTTCTATCAGAGGATGAACAGAGACTGTTCAATCCTTACAGATGCACAAAGACAAAAAAACCCACAGCTTTTCTGCAACAGAGCAAAGATATCAATCCCCGATTCTTGTAGGTGAAAGGTCAACATCATTGTAAAGATTAAAAGTGAAGTTTCACTCTGTATATTACAATGCACAAGTATTTTAAATGGTAGTGTAATGAACTACAATCTGACAATTTACCATACCTGCCTTGGGCTGTACAGTGATCTTTATGCTTATTATAAATCCATTCCACATCTTTCCTTGATATGGATCTTCCCTCACTGCTAACTTTGGACTCAGAATAAGGAATGCTTATGTTTTCTTCTGACGCTTACAATGGAGTGATGAAACAGACTATACCCAATTTGTTAAATTTTCCTTTAAGAACATATTATTGGAGTATATTGCAGAATATGAGTGGAATTATATTGGCACATCATTACGTTTTGAGTCAGTTTACACTTACCATCTTGTGCACTTGCTCTTTAAAGGGTGAAGGCCTTATCAGGAAACTAAATCAAAATCTGATTCCTAGTCTATACTTTCAGGAGAAGATAAGACATTCCTGAGCAGCCACAGGATACTTCTTAAATTTTGGTAGGAATGAAAGAAGTAAGACTGCTCACAATTAATTACTGTACTTCAAAGCAGTCTATTTCTAGAGTCACTGAGTGACTGTGAATTTACTGATTGCAAAGCTTCAAACTCCAAGTACTTAAACTTTTACCTGCTGTGTTAATGCCTCTATGCGCAACCTAAGCAACTGACCAAAGTTCATCGCAGAACACACACATCAGTGGTAGGTCATTCCCATTAAGAAAAAAAAATTTAAAAATAGTCACATCTTAAGGAGATAAATAGATTTTTAATATGAAATAAAGGCAATAGCAAGAAGAGAGAAAACAAAGAAAAGGGAATTTAACCAAAAATAGGAGGGACTGAAAGACACAAGTGTTGCTTCTCTTTTTTTAATTAATTATTTTGTCACATGCAAATTTAATGCTTTTAATTAAAAGCAGCTCTTACTTGCTGTGAAAAAGCTGGTTGGTATTTCTCCAAAAATTTATGTTCCACGTGAAAGCAAATTTCCTGATCAGTTGATAAACATCAGCAAGGCCATCCTGATCATATGAATCATACAATAGCTATCTCTGACAAGGGAACTGTTGTACAATTAAATCTCTCTCCTGAAAGACTTTTTATATATTACAAACATTTAAACGCAATTTACATACCTGCTGCCCAAGTTATTTTAGGCTACAGAAAAATAATACTTTTGAGGAAGTCTGATCTATGCATAGGGCATGGGATTTCTAGTTATGTGCAACCAAAATGAATGAGGATGGATAACTTGATGGCTTCTGACATAAACCAGTAGATTAGACTATGGAGTTGCATGAATGTGAATAACTAGATCGCACAGAGACAAAGCAAGGGCTAGCAGCAGAATCCAGCTTTTCCTTTCTCCTTTCTGTACATGAGTCTTTCATTCATATTTTCCATTGTAGCATAAGGAATTCTTTCCGACTGCATTTCCAGCCCATTTCAATGAAAAGGCAAATATATTCCAAGCCTTTTCAACCAATCTGCTGCAAAACCAGAGTATTGCCCCATTACAGGACTCGACAGTAAAGATCTTATTCTCCTCTCCATTAACCAACCCATTTCCTAGGGTGGTGATGAAAGCAGTTCCTCAGACAAATTTGTTGTAATACTTGTGCTTCCCAAATCCCAATCATTTTACTTAGGGAGGAGAGGTAACACATTAAGAAAAATGAAGACAACCCTCAAACACACAAGCAAAATTGCTGCTTTTTTGCTATTAACCCCTCAGGAACCAATTCCCTGAAGCAAAGGCAGAGGACCAAAGACTGATGGAAGACAGAGGGCACAAGACTGATGTGGAATTGATTCGTTCAAGCAAAGGCAGAGGACCCAAGAGAACCCTCTTGTAGCCCAAGTAATTCCCAAGATCCTGCAGCACATACTAAGCCTGGCTCCGGCTCCATCTCAACACTGTTATACCAACTGGCAAAGCCTTCAGTTTCTATGTGGCTTTCATTTGTGATATGTTTAAAGTGAGAAAGAATCATCCAGGCAGTATCAAAGGTAGTTTCAGCAGGATCTTGGCCACCCGCTGTGGGGTGCAGGATCTGGACAGCTTTCTCAGTACCCTCCTTCATGTCTTCCAGGTGCAGGCTCCCATGCCAGCTTGTCTGAAGCACAAGATGGACTTACATCCCCTCCTCCTGGGCAGAAACAGCCATCCTTAACACTGTTTTTTCTCTTTGGCACCCTTACCAGGGGTCCAACTGCCCACTGTCTCAAAAAAACAAAGCTAAAATCTCCATGGTTTACCCAATAATACACTAGCCTACAGCAGCCATTCTGAGTGTAAGTGCAAATGCACATAGTGAAAAGCCAACTACTTTAAGCAAAGAGAACCTCCCATGTTTACAGAGTAAGGACAAAAATGGCATCACATGTAGCAACAGGCACAGAAATTCAGGGGGCTGGCCTCCAAGGGATTTGGAATCATCCATGTCTCCTTTTAATTGTTAACATAATTCAAGTGAACAAGACTGCTGACAGTAGGTACTGAATTTCTTAAGAGGATGAATATTTTATTTAACTTTCAAGCAAATCAATCCATCCACCAGCAATTTTTCAGAACGTTAATTCTGTATTCGCCATGAAGACAAACAGCTGGATTCTGCCTTCATATATTTAAACCAAATGTGCTTACAAAGGAAACAGAATATGCCGCAATGTAAAAATTCCCATACCAGTGCTTTAAGCCATAAATGCGATATACATCTCTAGATATGCTGGACTGATGGGAACTCTTATCTTTTGCCAGAGCCATACTATCTGTAACCTCTCAGGAGGCAAATGCTACCTTAATATTGTGGCGTTCAAATCACTGCTTAGGTCAAGTCCAAAGCACAAGAAAAACTACTAGATATGAATCAGATCCAGCTTGATCCCCTCTCCCTCTAGACAATATCACAGCCCAGGAAATTATTACATACGTAAGTTAAAATTATTTTCCATTGCCTATTCCCCTCCTCCGTTATCGCATAGCTTCCCACCTTTCTTACCTCCTGTTATTTTCACAAGAGTCGTTAAATTTCTTCACAGCAATTTTACTATTTCTTCTATTATTCCCTTGTTTCTTTAGCAAGCAGTAAATAACTCTGCCTATTATGAAAGTGTTCTACAGAGGCCGATCACTGTCACAGGTTAGAGTTTCATACCTGTCTTAAAACCTGGAGGTCTATAGCCACGTTATCTCTGGTCTGGAGAAGAGCACTGTGCTGCTTCTTTCTCCCGTGATTTAGGGAAGCAATATAGGGCAAGAGGGTTCAGTGATGAAACTCAGCAGAAAGCTAAACCTTCGTCTTAATATTATCAACAAATAGCAAAGAACAAGAATGATATTCACAAGGAACATGCTCTGATTTCAAAGGCATTGCGCCAGATTTGCATCTGCATAGAAGAGGCTCATTTCTCAGTCTTGTGATTTTCTGTTTGGTGCTAATACTTATTATTCATACAATGATGGCAGATTGAAATATATAAATCTCTAAGTAGGACAAATATTTTAATTTCCTTTGTTATGCAAGCCAGACATCAGAGGTGTATATAGAGGTATATTTTTTAACAAACAAGATTTGATTGAAAACTTTAACTAAATTTTGAGCAGCTTTTAAAAATCAGTATTCCATTCACCATAGCTATTACATATAACTGACTCATCAATCTAGTGGTGCTGAAATAGCTTAAGTAACTTTAAAATATAGCAGCAAATGTAGGTTTCAATATAGCATAAAGCTCCGCACAGAAAGTATTTGAGAACTTTGAACATACCTTATTTTGAGCTATTTCCCCCAGTCTTTGGTAGCTATATATTTTACTACAGTTCTTGAACTCAAAGTACTGGAGGTTTCTTAGTTCTGTTTTTATAACATTGCCTATTAGCACTCTGTGGAGGCCAGAAAAAGCAACACCTGTGGACTTTCTGAAGGCTCCTTTGAGCAGATTGAAATGACCACATGATGAGCAGAGAATTAAAAAAAATAAAGGTGCGTGTGGGGGAGGTGCAAAGGCCTATTTTTAAGCTTCCCACCCTGCTTAGAAGACTTCCAAAATGATAAAGTCTAGCCCACATTTACTGGTGGCTTTATGATGTTTTGGGGTTTTTTTCTGTGTTACACAATGAAGTTATTTACTTCTGAGAAATACTGCTCTATGTCAGCTCCAGCCTAGGAGACCAACAACTTACACTGTCCTTGGCAACATTACAGGACCTGCCACTACATCAAAATGAACTGTTCTTGAATGTCTCCAGTGTATTATGTGCAAATGTGTTTTCCTTTAGCACTGGGCCTGTAACCTTTCCTGGCTTGTCTTTTTTTTTTCCCTGGAACACATATACAATTCTTGTACCAAATAGACAGTAACAAGCTTGTTTTCATAGAAAATTGGATCATTACTTTGACAGCTGACAAAGTTCTGGGCCATATTCTCTCTTGGTAATAACTCTGCAGATACTTTATTTTCTCCTGTTTGCCTACAAAAATGATGTACGGTGGCAGGAGGGATGAGGATAGAAAGTTAACCAAATCCAGCTTCAACCTACTATTTTGCCCACTAAGACTTGAGGACACAAGGCTCATGCATTTGTCCCTGAATACCATTTGCATTTCTAGGAATGGTAGAGTTGGTAGTCAGCATGTCCCAGAAATGTCTCAATAGCGATGAATTTGTAGACATATTTATAGCTCAATCAGAACTAAGACTTTTTTTGCCATTCTCTATCTGACATATCTTACCATGTTAACCTGGTCAGCAGCAAAGGCATCAGGAGATCTTCCAGCACCAGGTGGGACAGCCTCTGTAAAGATGAGGAAAACTCTAGCAAAGGAAAATTATTGGACCTGAGAGGCTTTTCTTCCAGATCTGAAGCGTGGGTGAGAGGCAGGTCTATGCCAGCCCTCCTTATATTCCCATCTTTCCATACTAACATCTTACTTTCTATCAAATGAAAATATGGGGGGGGGGGGGGGGGGGGAGGGGAGGGGTGTTTGGCGAGACATGTAGCAAACTTCAGCCATGCCCTGAAAGTAGAAAATAGAGATGTAGTAAAGTCTAGGTCACCCAGCTGTAATCTACAGATGCAGTTGCATTGCTATTTCTGGTACCCACCTGCTCTGCACTCACAGGCAGATGATTTTACCGCTGTGTGCCCTTTTCTGCAGTTTGCCTTTCTCTGTCATTCAGTCTGAGAACTGAGACAACTGTGCACATATATATATATATAAAAAAAACTATGTATGTAAGCAATATGTGCTTATATGTACAGACGCATACATGTAGAACCACACAATGGTAACCAACTTTGTTGAGACTGCTGGTTACCACGCCAGTGCAAAAACTCATGATTTTGAGGGGGTTTGGTTTGGGATTTTTTTTTAAATGTTGTTTTTAAGAAAACAATGGTAGCTTTTCAGGGTAGACCATGGCTGCATGCAGTGGTGACTCTTAACACTTTTTTAGCTGGTGAGAATCTGCCTCAGACACAGTGAGGGTTGTTGCACAGACACTGCCTGTTACACACTGCTTCAGTGTAATTCTGGGTCCATTTGTGCTTCTGGGCTTGATGAGAGCACATGTGTCACCCATGCTCAGTGCAGGAGGAAAATAACATTCTGAAAGAATTTTCAGGTGTTTTTTTTTTAAAGTTTGGTAGGTCTGGGCCCACGTTATCCCCAAGGTGTGTATGGAAAGAAGGATAAACAATAGCATGATGTACTTGTAATAGCCAGCAAGCTCCGAGGCGCTTTTCCTGAGTGATTGCATTCCTCTAGCATTCTTCTCTGTAGTTTTTAAACAACCGTTAAAAAAAAGCTTTTTGGAGGAAGGAGGCTGTTTAAATGAGTGTTTGTTTAGATCTTTGGGGCCACAGTGCTGAAAGGGAATTTGAAGTGTTATGATAAAGTTAAATAAGTGCTGTCGCAAGACCTAAAGTTGCTTATTATAACTGGCTGTGTTGTATTCCTTGCAGCTTCCTTTCAGGCTGACATTCTCTCATGTATGGCCTTTGCGTAAATATATATGGGTTTTTTTGCAAAGCTAACCTATTTTTTTAATACACTTTTCTTTCTCTAACCATTTTTCTGAACGGTTCTCCAGTAGCTATAGTTAGTAATAGAAATTTGTCAGGGAGATAAACCCCATGCCGAAATATACTTGAGCTTTCCAGTGAAAAATAGCTGCAGCTGGAACAGGGAGAAGGCTTAAAATCAGATTTTGAATGATTAACAATAAAAAGGGCCAGTCAATATTTTAACAGTATTCATAAAAAAGACAGCATTACTGAGGCTGACAACCAAACAGCTTAACTGCACAGTAAGAGTGCATGCATCTCACGGTGAGAAAGGGGAGACGTGCCTCCTTCAGTAGCACCTCTTTCTCTTTTAATGGCACGAGTCTGACCTCTGCGTATTGAACAGGATGCACAGTGAAAGACAAAAGAGTGCCTGTCATGGCATTTTTTTCTCTGTTTTGAGGTGTCAATGCAGCAGCCATCTCTTGTTTTGTTTGCTATTTCTTCATCATTATAAAACACTAGATGTGTTTTTTTTTCTTTCTTTTTTTCTTAAATACATTTTAAATTAATATAATGGATTGGGGAAAAAAATAATCATTATTTCCTGAACTTAGCCCAGTGTGAGTACTACATATGGTTGGACAAAGAGGCAAGACTTCAGCCCTCAATCAGGTAAAATGGTTAGATAACTATGGTATTAAATATCTGCTTAGTATGATGAACTTCACCCTTGGTTTTCTTCCAAAGCTGGCTGGTGGGAATCTCACAAGTCATCAGTAATTATCTTGTTGAATTTGCAGAAGATGGGTGAATGCCAGGCACTTAAAGAAGGAAAATGCAGTGCCCATAGTTCTGAAGAAAGGAGGGAAAAGAAGGAGCCAGAGAGTTGCAAAGGTGTCAGCTTAGTTTTGATTTCAGAAAATTTGTAAGGAAAGAAATTGTCAAGCCAAGTATTTTTAAGCACGCAGAATTAAAAAAAAAGGAAATATGGATTAGTCTGACAAGTCTTTCTTTTGCCAAATTTAATTGCCTTATGTGACATGGAAACACTGTAATATAAGGGAAGTAAAAGAAGTCGTATCTTGGCTTTTAGTAGTGTTTTGAATGACATGTTCATCATCAAACTAGGGGAACCACGAGAGGGTGAGAGCAAAGATAGCTGGAAAACTGTAATCAACCACAGTTACTCATGAACCACTGCCAAAATGAAAGGGTATCCTGAGCGGACTCTCTGGAGTCTGGTAATATTAATATTTTCTTTACTGTTCTAGATGACTAGGCAGAGTATTTAAATTAAATTTGCAGACAACACCAAAAGGGACTAATGGGAATAAATGGCAACCAACTACTCTGCTGAAGGCAAAATTTAGAGCTCAAAATGTTCTTGACACTTTTGTATGAAAATGTATGATTCAGGGACAGATATAGGATTTTACATTTAGGAGAAAATAGCTACATAAGTACACATAAGAGAAGTACAAAATGGTATAATTTGGTTATTTTTGACTCATATTCTGTCTGATCTGCAACCTCAGGTTGCTGCAATAGCTGACTGGGACGCAGAGACAAAAGTCGAGCCTGTGTGTCATGTGAAATGAGTCTCCTGCTATGTGTGGTACAGTTACGGCCATAGCTTGGGTACTTCTGTTTTTCAGCTTTGCACTTCTGACCAGAGATTTGAGGAAGGTTGGCTCTGAGGAAAGATGGATGGCTGTTTAGCCTGAAGAAGAAAACACCATATGAGGGACAGAAGTCTTTAAATAAGTAAAAGGCTGTTTCAGAGGAGAAGGGAATTAGCTTTTCTCAATGTTAAGAGCAGGGAGGACAAGTAATGACCTTAAATTGCAAGAGGACAAATTCCCAAGCACCATTAAGGAAGGTTTCTAAGGGTCAAAGTTGCGGAAACCCTTTTGAAATAACTGGTGGGACAGCCCTGCCACGACAGGGGCACAGCTGATCTTCCTTGGGCAGGGGGAGCCACTATAAGTCCCATAACTGTAGCCAGGCCCATTAGGACTGTTAACAACCATTGATTCCTGCCTGACCTGTGGTGGGGGATACACCTGCCCTCCACTCCCTGCCTTGAGCCCGTGCTCTGCCCAGGGATGGACAGTCGGGTGGAGGGCAGTGGGTCTCAGAAGGGCAATCCAGCCAAGGATACCAATTTTGCAACTTGGGCATTGCTTTTATACTAATAACGTCACTTTGAACAAGCTTTTATCTAGTAAAACTTTGTGTACGCTCTTAATGTGTCTTCTCCTTTTTCCTCACTCATATTTATTCAACTGCTTACATCAAGTTTCTTGGGGTTCTTCAATTCTTAAGATAAACAGCACTTATTGCTTTCTGACTTCAATAGCCAAGCTAATAAAAATCCAGTTGGTAGACTTAATTTTTTTTAAGCTTTTATGAACTGAAATAGGAGAGCAGACGGTTTTATGCTGATGCGCAGTCATTGGTGGTATATGAACATAACCTGTATCCCACCCTGCCAGACGATGTTTTATTGTTGTTATTGTCATTTATTGTTTAGACTAACAGGAAGTGCTGTCACTGTTTGTTTAAAATCAAATTAAGTAATTCTGCATTGATCTGGAAGAGAGCTGTTCAGAAGAAAACAGTGACATTTGCAGCAATAGTAAAAAACTTTAAAGCTATGCTAATAACCTAGTCTAGACTATGCCACTTTCGATGAATCTGCTGTTATTTAGTTACATTATTTTATTGTAATACACATGCAGAAACTATTCTGGAGCTTAGAGGAAAGCTCTAAAGTATCATTTAAAAAAAAGCTCTGAAGTGTCATTGTGCATCTCTACCGGTAGCTAAAAGAAGAAAAATGTAGATGGTTACCAGATGCTGAAAATCTATCAGCTGTATAACTTCTTAGATACTCAAAAGTTGATAGCATATGGCTTAGAGTGATAATTCTCAGAAACCAGAACCTCCCCACACCATAAATACAAATCTAAGTTCAGAAGTAACATTTCTGGTATGAGAATCCTCTATTCAGCCCACTCTTTATTGCGCTTTCTACATTGTGACAAAAACCTGGCGGCCATCTACCCTTTGCATGCATTCCCCAGATGAAATGTCTTTGTAGCCCTGATGCTACACTAAAACCTTGCCCAACCAAGGAAAGTTTAGCGAAGCTGGGGTAGCCTTGGCTGTCCTGCTGTCTGGACCTTCTTAAATGATGTGTGGGTGGCTTGATTTTAACCTGAGAGAAAAGGACTGGTCTATCCATTTGAATATGGGATTTAGGGAGTGTGAAAGAGTTTAGAGAGACGGAGGAAAAAATTGTCCACCCTGGTATAGCCACAACCCCCAATCCCTTCCCAGTCAAAAAAACATTAGCAGCTCCACAGCCTCAAGTGCCAGAGGGTTTCAAAGTTACAGCAGAGGACTGGAGAGCGTGTTTAATAATATGTGAAATTTGATTTTCTAGCATTACCATGCACCTTCAACAAATGAGTCCTTTAGCCTGTAGCCAATGTACCTGTGTCTTTTTTAGACCTTTGGAGACTGCAAGGTCTTTGCGGTAGAAATTTTATCTCCTTGGTAAAATATCCTGCATGTTTTTACATATGATTTAAAAAATAATAATATGGGCAAAGGACTTTGGTGCTTTCTTAGTTGTGCATATTTAGAATAGCTAAGTTTTAACTGGCATAGTTCAAAGCAGAATTTAATCCACATTTCACATTCTTGTTCTGGGAAAAGCTGCTTAAGGGTTATTGCAGAAAAGTATGGTTGGATAATTATGATCCTAGTTGTCACATAGAAAAAACAGGCACTACAGACCTTTTGGCTGTTGAAGACAACTAACACTGCAAGGGAGACCAAAAAACTTGTAATAATGGGGAGGGCAATGGGTTCAAGGTTCAGTCTCTAGCAGCCTCTGGTGGCTGTTCAAACACAGATTTTTTTTTTAAGTTAATGCTTATGCAAACATTCTTCATTTGGTTTGCTTTGCAATTTTGATTTCATGCATTAATATGAAGAATTTATGTGTCGTGAAAAAAAAATGTCTCTGCTTGTTGTAAAATCTTTGGTTATCTCTGGAAGTTGCTTTGTTAGAAGCTTATTGATGAAGAGGTCACCTAAATGCATTGGTTAAGCTAGCAGCATCTAGGTTACAGATAGTCATGGTAAATGACTAATTACAATAGCTAATTTAAATGGTTTTGAACACAGAGATTTATGGGTTGACTATTAGCAATGTAAGCTATATCAATACACTGCCTTGTAAATGAGTAGCCCTGCCTTTTTCTTTTAATTTTATTGAACAATAGTGTTTCATAATAGTAATAAAACACTATGGGCAGTAGATTCGTAGAGGATTATTTATCAGCTTTATGTCTCGTGTCACTCCTGGAAAACACAGTAATTTTTGTTGGGCTGTGTTTCTTAATCATTACAGCTGTCACCCATTGCAACTGCTGTAGTTAAGGCTGCAAATCACTATGCATTGCAGCTCCCTGTTTTCACAGACTCATAATTTTCCAGCACAGTATCCTTTTGGTAGGCAAATGTTCCATGTTTGGTCTATGCACACAGAAGTGAGTGTCTGGAAACAGAACAGCACCCCATTAAGTTATTTCATTCTTAGGAAAAAGCCTGAGAGAGGGTTATAGCACTCTCTTGTTGCATGTAAACTGCCCCAAGTGCTTAGACACATTACTGCTTGCACAAAACTCTGCCCGTGACTCCTTTGTACTTCCCTAAGACCTTCACACTAATGCACTGCTCATTTCAAGGGAAATTAGAAAGCTGGAAGTCTGTTCACCACTAAAATCATGCCTTTACACAGCTTGAAATGTCATCAAAATCCCACCTTGAGCGGAACACATGCAGGGCTGGATTATCAAGACAGAGCGTGGCAAGGGTCACATGCTTTTTGTCTTAGCCTTAAGATCTAAACCTAACACACGGTCTAATTCCTCTCTCCTCTGAAAGAGACATCTGTCACTCCTCCATACACGTTGAATTTGTTCTGCTTCTGTTTCTTACGCAGAAATGGAGTGTGTCCTATGTTTTGTTGACTAAGTCAACCTGACCTCAAAATTAGGTTTTTATAATCGGGATATTTCAATGAACACCTCTCCCTAAAAGCGTACATCAGATGCTTGATAAAACAAGGCTTTGTGGCCTTCCCACCATCATCTGATTTGATTTTGCTTTCTCTTTGCCTGCAAGGACAGGATATTTTTTAAAGTGTCCAAGCATTTCAAATTGACGTTTTATACATTAGCAGCTCACTGAACAGTAAGTCCTTCAGACAATCTTAAAAATACTTGTTTATAAAGCAGTACAACTGAGAAAGTTAGAAAAAAAATCATTGCATTTGCACAGAAGAAAACGATGCAACATTTTAAACAGGAACTACAAATACAGATATACCTGTTGATAGCTGTAAAAACTCTGCTAGCACGATCATATGGGCAAAATGATCATTAGAACGAGGCAGGAAAATTAGACCTCTGCCACATGGAGCTATAGAGACTCAAGCCCCCATGTATTTGATTTGAACACCTTTCTGTAGCATGGCCCAAGAGGAATCCCACTTATCAGAGCAGCGTGCCATTTTACAAGACTTAACACTGGATGGGTAACACACAATAAGACAAAAACAACCCTTAGCATGCCAGGTTAGAAGAAAATAGACCTGGTTGGTTTTAGGTTGGAAGTGTTAAATCTATGGGTACACCTACGACTTGGCTGTCCACAACAGCAGGCGGAAGAGAAACCTCTGAGTATTATCCTGGGGCTGGCAGATCATTTATTAAAGCATCATTCATTTTTAACAACTGGTGGAGGATGAGATTTCCAATGAGAGCCCATGATGAGTTTTGCATACTTTACATACTCAAGGTCACCTTGTATACTGTGCAGCACTGGGAGAACTAAGGGTAGTCGTGTTTGCACACAGCGGAAGGACAATGACAGGGCAGCAGTGGTCTGGCAGCGGTACCTGCCAGTACCTTGTTTGCCTCAAAGGAGGGAACTTTGGGTTGGACAAAGGTCAGAGAGAGCACTCACTGTGAACACCAAAAAAACAGCATTTTAACAGCTCCTGAAGTATTTTATTCCTGTTTACTAATTTAGGTGATATCTTATAATTGGGATATAAGGTGATCTAGGGGACACAGCCTTACAAGAAAACCACCAACCCTACACCTTACACCTAGTCACACAGCTTGTGTGTTATTGGTCAACATCCAATAGCTTTTTTTTGTTGCCTAGAGACTGAGAAAAATCATGTTGTGTTTTCTTTTGTTTCTTTAAATCATGGAAGAAAAGTTAGAGGTCACTGGCTTCTAAGTCCTATAATGGCTTTGTCTGATGGAGGATATAAAGCCATTCTTTAAACTAAGTATCTGCATAGGAGCATTCTGTTTTGAAAGAGCTTAATTTTAAGTGTGCTCTGAGAAAAAAAAAAAAAAAAGCTTTACCAATTAAATATCATAGAGCACAACTGCAGAAACAACTAAATTACTTTTTCTTGACATGAAAAATTTTCTGCAAAAACATGTTTATCTACTTGAAATATAAGCTAGAAGTGTGAAAAGTACTCACGGGCAGCTGCGAGTGTTGTAAAGATCTGTGCACAAAGGACCTGCTCTCGTTGCAGCATTGTCCTGCCAGCCAGTAAAATTACTGCTCACGTGAAACAGCCCTTCCAAAAGACTGTCACAAAAGGCCTCGCTGTGCAAGCAAATACAAGCGAGCTTGTCTACTCTGCCATCTGTTACCGAGACCTCCTGTTACTGCTGAATCATTTTCTTCCCTCTGCTTATTTAAGGCTCTTAGCCGGCGTCTTGAGAAATGAGGGTTTGCTCGCCTCTCTGTCTTTGCTGGGGGTGTGAGTGAGCATTAGACACTGGCATTTTCTATCACAGTCAGGCTGGAGGAGACAGATACAAGAAGACAAATGTGTCATGCCTCGGTCGCTGAAGGTTTGGGATGGAGACAGAAGAGGCTGACTTTAATGGGAATCTTACAGAGAAGCCTTCAAGGAGAGCGGGAACAGGAGCAAGACTTGAGAGCCTCCAGCTTGCTATTTTGCAGGCAGAGGGAAAGGAAAAACAAAGCAGCAGCTGACTGAGACAGCTGAGTAAAGAAGCTAGAAGGTAAAAATAGCAGCAGGCTGTCAAAGAATCTGCCAATGTTGGGCACGAGTGAGAAACAGCATCAGGCTGTGGGGGGAGCCGAGCCAGGGATGTTGGGTGGGGAAGGGAGGCAGCTGCCAAAGATCCATCTCACTGCGAGCCATGAAGCTCTCAAAGGAGGAGCGGGCTTGGGCTTGGTTTTCTACACCTGGATACAATTCCAAAAGAGGCAGCTTCAAGTACCACTTTATAACAAATTCAAATTGAATATTTGTGTGAATGAGGGCCTTTTATCACTGAGATATTTTATGGACTTCCTTAAAAGGGACACTTGCAGGAGTTTTCTGAAGTGCCCTCTGGAGTACAGCATGTCTATCCCAAGGAGCAGGGGTGTCACCTGCCACTTCCCCCCTACAGCAATTGAAAGGGGTCACTTCTAAAATGGGAGGTGCAGCATGGTAGGTGCTAAACCCACTACAGTACTGTTTGTGCCACAGGGCTGGATGTCATGGATTTTTCTGTAAATGCTTTCACTCATTCAGTAATGACTGCAGTTCACAGGCACCTCTGATGCCCTGCTCAACATGTTGATGGGCCACGGACTGATGTCTGTCTAGTTCTTGTTTACTCTTTCATGAATGCCAATGCCAGTGAAGGGCATTGCAGTGAGAGTCTCAAGCTGTTTATTTACACAGTAAGAATAACATAAATATTTTTAAGTGTGCCTCACAGCAGCCTTCAGCAGAGAAAGTAGATAGGCTCCGCAGACAAACCATGGTATGACCAACCAGGATGTCATCTGTGATTGACTCCAGTTGCAGCTGCTGTGAAATGGAGCGTTTGAACTAGTGATCTTAATTGTACTGCACACATTCTTGGATAAAGGGTGCTTTAAAAATGCCAGGAGTACTGGTTCTTTATTTTTAACAATGTTTCATCTGTATTTTTTCACTTTCACCTTCTGTCCCTGAACTGCCTGAGGTGAAAAAGTCAGCCTGTGCCTCTTCAGAGAAAAAAAGAAACAACCAAAAAAACAACTGCAGCTGTTATTGAGCTAAAGTTTGTAATTTAAGAGCAGGGACGTGAGGTTGGAGTGGGCAGGTCCCTCCCTAAGCCTGCAGCCCTGCACGTGTACCAGCTCTGTGGCTCAGCAACGTCCCTGCTTGCTAATTAACCGCACTGCAGCTCAGCTCACGCTGGCTCCGCACCAGCTTCTCAAAACCCTTGGTCCACACCACGTCTCCCTGGAGCAACACCAGCCCGGCACAAGCACTGTCACATCTAACTTCCGCAGCCTGCCTTGCACCAAGGACTGGGGTTCATGAGGGAACGTGGATGCCCACCCCTGGAACAACATCCAGAAGTTGGAGCTGGGCATTGAAGTCGCCCACGTGCTGCATGTGGGGACAGAGGGCTCTCGGAAAAGAGTCCGTAACCCCATGAGCAAGGATGGATCTGACTGTGCGTATTTGGGGAGGCACCAGGAAAGAAAGCTATCCCAACGCCGCCGCAAGTCCTGCACGAGTGCTGGGGATCAGGCTCAGAAATAAAGCAGCAGCACCTCAGCCTGCGGGTAGGTCATATTTAGCTACTTGCACGTGGCTCTGCTCCTGGCCTGTCACAGCTTTGCTGGTACCACCAGCTCTGGCGTCAGCTCTGCTCTGCCCATGACTTCTGGCAGCCAGGAGGTGGGCACCAGCTTAGCAGGGTCTGCTCCTGCCATGCAAAGCCACCCATCCTTCTCCTTTGAGAAATGGATGAATTTCTGCTCTTTTAAAAGGCAGAAGCAGAAGCTGGCAGTGAGGCTCTGCTGGGCTGTGAAGATGGACAGCTTTTTAAACCTTATCTGTAACAACAAAATCCACCTCACCCAAAACAGAGCCCGAGGCACTGCGGCCAAGTGAGAGGCTAGTGTGCCAGCACAGTCTCTGTATACCTCCTTCAGAAACCACGCAGCACAGAGCAGGGGAGCACATTTCTCTAGTCCAGAGGCTAAAGTAGTTTTCGCTCCTCCTCCAGATTGTTTTCATGGCTATTTAAGAGCTGGGCCAAGCGGCCATCTGTTTGGTTGGGTCTGCCTTTACTATTTAGGGATCCAGCTCAGAGGTGGGGAAAACTTGCCTTAGGCTGGCTGTCAGAGTGAGGTACCAAAAGCTCTCCCCTCCCGGCCTCTGCCCAGCTGCCTTTGCGGGACAACTGACCAACTGACAGGGTGCCTTCTGGAAGCCTGCGCTTGGTAGAGCAACATCCTGCAGCAGATGGCAATCAGTGGCCAAGTTACCCCAAAACCTCAGGCTCTGAACACAGAAAACCTCTCAGCACTGAGTGGGGAACTCATTACATTCGCGTGCTCTGGCTGTCTCATGGGCTGCGTACATTAACTAGAGAGATTTGTGTTAAGCATTTCAGTGATTAAAAATAAATCACCATTTTTTCCACTTGCTTTTTGCAATAATCTCAAAAAAAGAGTCTTCATGTCTTTTACTTGTCCTTATGGAGGAGCCATAAGGTGAATTTTGAGCTATTCTATTCCTTTTTACCTGCAAGAAGTAACGAATGCAGAGACAAGATGCCACGCTGAGTTCAGAGATGACTCCATGGCTTTCCTGGGAAGGGAATGGTCCCAGACACCCAATTATATTGATGATACACATGTTCTATATGAAAATTCCCATCACCAATGCAGTAGGATTGGTGGCCCTAGTGAACTCATAACCATATCATGACCTCTTATGTCAATGGTATACACGAAGTGGCTCCTCTAGGATTAAAAACTGTGTGGCCATCATGGCTTAAATTGGTAAAGTGTAGGAGCTTTTGGTGCACTTCAGTCCTCAAGATTTGGACTTCTTTCTCTTGAACTTTGAAAACCACAGCCTCCATGATCCCTGTTCAACCTTGCATAAAAATTCATGCAAAGACATGCCAAAAAGACCAGGGCCTCAGCTGGTGTTAAATTACCGGTGCAGAGTGCCCCATCTGCCACTGAAATAGTGCTGCATGGTGCAAAGCAGTGACAAGGTCTTGGTGGCTGCTTCCCATCACAAATGTCCAAAAGAATTCAATCACAAAAAACATTTTTCTTGTCCATAAGGCTACAATTCATTGGTTATTAATCTTTCTGTCTGGTGGTTACGTGTTGAAAACCCCGGAGCCTAATTGCAGCCTGTTGCTATCAAGCCACTGCTTGGAGACAAGACCAAGAATGAGCCTGGAGTCCCCAGGACTCTCTAAATCTGCAGGCAATAAAGAAGTCTAAGTCCTTAAGTCAGACATGCTGTCAAGTCATAAGAACTATGCCATTTTTACCAACTTCCTGCAGTCTGTCTTGACATCCAAAGGGATCCTTACAGCAGTTCTTCCTCTGCTTTACTTGTAGTTGCCACTTAAAATGAAGTGGAAGAGCGTTCAGCTCTAACCCCATTTATCTCTTTCATGCCCGGGCAGATAACTGAAATATAGGGACTTGCATTTTTTTCTGATAAGAGGAGGAATTGATGATGAAGAGGGCCATCTGTGACACGAAATCCAATTTCTCCAAAGACAACAGGAGACGGGGTCTCAGATCCCCTCATGTCCTGTTTCAGCCAGGAGCCCCATCCCCAGATACTCACTCCATATTGCCCTGCCAACAAAACTCTCATATCAGCTTTTGCCATGTCTTGCTTTCCACTCCTCAAGTTGCACCAGGGAAGGTTTAGATTGGATTTTAGGAAAAAATTCTTCACCGAAAGGGTTATCAAGCGTTGTAACAGGCTGCCCAGGGAAGTGGTTGAGTCACCATCCTTGGAGGTATTTAAAAGATGCATAAATGTAGTGCTGTGGGACATGGTTTAGTGATGGACTTGTCAGTGTTAGGTTTACAGTTGTACTCAATGATCTTAAAGGTCTTTTCCAACCTAAATGATTCTATGATTGTAATGCTTTACATGGGCTCTTGTCATCCAGTTTTGCCTTTAGTGTGAGCAAACCTTTGCACAGAGTAATGGTAACGTTGCATGTAATAAGTTAGATTTTTTTTACAGTTACTTCATAAATGAAGGATAATGATTCTTCCTCTTCTCCCTTGACCTCCAGTTTTAACAGGTCCCATAGGAACCCATTTTCCCACTTCCAGTCAGGTGCTGGTCAGTCATTTGAGCTCAGCAGCTGCAGCACAGCTTGCCTGCATGGCAAGTTCCTTGATAGCAGCCTATATTGCCTCACTGTGGTTTTATACGTGGGTACCACATACTCACAACCCTCTTCTGCCTCCCTGATTTCAACATTCTTACACCTTGTTCCTCAGCATCTTTAGAAGTCTACTTAGGTTTTGCTTTCTTTTCTTAATTTAAAATTACAGTCCTTTCAAAACGGAAACTGTTCAGGGACTGCCACCACAGCATGACTCCAGGAGGAGGAAAGCGGGCAGAGACCTGTTATGTCTCCCTGCTCAGGCCTCATTTCTTTTTGTTGGCTTCATCTTGCTGGTTATTTTCTAGCTGAGCAATTTTATTTTAGATGCTTGAAAACATATCAAGTTTGCCAGCAGAGTTGAACAGCATGGCCCTACAGTGCCGTTCCCAGCAAGAGAAGTCTGGTGTAGCTCGGGACTATTCTTAAAACAGAATAGGCTGTCATCAAAGGTGTTTTGCCAACAAATAAAATGTAGTTGTCACTTTTCCAGTGAGTTGAGGCAGTTCTTTGGCATCTTGTTCAATCTTCTAATGAGAATAGATATGTTAGTAAATGTTGCTTTAGGCCATTACTTTGAAGATAACAAGCAAAAGTATTAAGCATCTGTTGGCAGATGAGAGTAAATAAAGGCAAAGTTACAAAAGGTGCCTCTGTAGTCTTACTGTCTATAGTTTTCTACCTGATATTCAGGACATTTTATTTATAATTGAATTATATGAGGATATGGTGGTATTTATTCTTATGTGACACTGAGAAATTAGTCACTCATCAAGTCCTACTGAAATCTGAGGTGCTGAATTCTGACAAAGTCCAGGGTATTCTTTCTTTCTTTCTTTCTTTCTTTCTTTCTTTCTTTCTTTCTTTCTTTCTTTCTTTCTTTCTTTCTTTCCTTCTTTCTTTCTTTCTTTCTTTCTTTCTTTCTTTCTTTCTTTCTTTCTCTCTCTCTCTTTCTCTCTCTCTTTCTTTCTTGCTTTCTTTCTTTCTCTCTTTCTTTCTTTCTCTCTTTCTCTCTTTCTTTCTCTCTCTCTTTCTCTCTCTTTCTTTCTCTCTCTTTCTCTCTTTCTCTCTTTCTCTCTCTTTCTCTCTTTCTCTCTTTCTTTCTCTCTTTCTCTCTTTCTCTCTCTTTTTCTCTTTCTCTCTTTCTCTCTCTCTTTCTCTCTTTCTTTATTTCTTTCTTTCTCTCTTTCTCTCTCTCTCTTTCTCTCTCTCTTTCTCTCTTTCTCTCTTTCTTTCTTTCTCTCTTTCTCTCTCTCTCTCTTTCTCTCTTTCTCTCTCTCTTTCTCTCTTTCTCTCTCTCTCTCTTTCTCTCTCTCTTTCTTTCTCTCTTTCTTTCTCTCTTTCTTTCTCTCTTTCTCTCTTTCTTTCTCTCTTTCTTTCTTTCTTTCTTTCTTTCTTTCTTTCTTTCTTTCTTTCTTTCTTTTCTTTTCTTTCTTTCTTTCTTTCTTTCTTTCTTTCTTTCTTTCTTTCTTTCTTTCTTTCTTTCTTTCTTTCTTTTTTCTAATGTGAAATAGTACCTGTGATCCTCACGCCCTCAAGCAGAAAGTGCTACAAGATGACTCTAGGCACCCTGACCTCTCTGGCACCCACAAGTGGTGATCATCTCCACCAGGCACATTAATTAGTTGCTAGAGTAATTAACTGGAAGAGCACACAATCTATGACAGATGTTTTGGGATTGTTTTTTGGATTGCAACTGCTGCTGGGTTCCCAAACTTACAACCCTGGTTGTTTTGCCCCAGCAACACTAAACTCTTCTTCTTCCAGTCTCCAGTTCATCAGCACTTGCTTGTATTCTTCCAGCCCAAAGCTGTGGTTGCATGGCTGGAACAGGTTGCCCAGAGAAGCTGTGGATGCCCCATCCCTGGAAGTGTTCAAGGTCAGGCTGGATGGGGCTTTGAGCAGCCCGGTCTAGTGGGAGGTGTCCCTGCCCAGGGCAGGGGGTTGGAACTCGATGATCTTTAAGGTCCCTTCTAGCCTGAAGCATTCTGTGATTCTGTGACCCAACCACATCACCCCCACCATTGCTTCTGGTTGAGTACGCATTAGTTTTGGGAGAGATTGAAAACTATTGGTTGAATTTCTATTTCCTTCTGTACACCCACATTCTTCTTCCTCAAAGAGATGCTTTTGCCTGGGGGAAGAAGCAAAGCAATATGTCAGAGTTAGTGTGTTTACATGCTAATGTTTAGATACATGTAATATTTATGTGAAGGAGAACAGTGAGGAATGGAAGGTGGTATTTGTGTCACTAACTGTGACTGGCATCGGGGGAGAAAGCTCTGCTGCTTCTTTGGGTTTTATTGAATATTGCAGAGTGGAGATTTCTCATTTTTAACTTATTTAAATGATGATCATTATCTGCTCACAAGTTCAACACCAGTTATTTATTTATGTTACCTTCACACTACATTAAAAATGGTACTCTCTTGAATGCTTTCAACTACTTTTCCTATACACAGTTATATAGTGTGTCAAGATACGGCCTTGATAAATTTATCCTGATATGGGCTTTAATTACCTTGTATAATTCCTGGAAACAAACCAAATGCAGTGAAATTTTTGTTGGGGAACTGAGTTTTTTTTATCCATGAGATGACATTACTAACTCTAAGCTTATCAGATATAGGCCTGTTTGATTAAAGGGGGGGAGGAGGATATTTGGGTTTTTTTAATTGCTCCTCTTCAACATTGTGAATGCAGTATTGTTTCTTTTGAGCCGGTAGCTGGTAGTGTTACGCTGCTCATGTGCTTTCGTCCTTGGAAGCCATCGGTTCTTGCACCCGCATCCTTACAGACTCTCCTTACTGTCCTCCTCCCCTCCAAACACTCTCTCAATCTATTTTTATGGAACTGTACCACTGCCACGGTATTACACTGCAGTTAAGGGCTATTCTGTCTTTTCTACCTTACAGCCAGAATTACAATAGTCCTCCTCCCGAGGTAGTGTTCCTTGGCAATATGGGTTTTGTTTTGTTTCTTTCTATAAGAGATTTGAACTATGTTTGGCATTTATTTATTTTTATTGTTGGACAATATCTTTGGCTGATTTTCCTTGATGTGCTGCTGGGATCTGCACTGTTCCTTTCCCCCGGCTCCCCCAGTTTTACCATAATTTTTCTTACTTTTTACATTGTGACAGAGATACTGTCATAGTGTTGACAGTCCTGGCAGATGTCTGTGACTGGCCCAAGTGCTCCTTAACACCTGCTGATTTTTTCCTCCTGTTTCTAGTTTAAATAATCCTCCATAACCTTGTCAGTTTTCTATGCCAGCTGTCTTGTCCTACTTTCTTTAAGGTGGAGCTATTCCTCCCTTACAAGCTTTCTCTTCCCAAATAATTCCGGTGATCTCTCTACATTCATATTTTCCCTCTTTTAATTAATTCAGACACTGATAATCTACCTAGCTGATTCTGTCATTAATCCTCGCTGTAATCATCAGGTTTTGGGGTTTTTTTACATTTTGAGAAGTGATAGGAACTGCAGCCAACCATCATTCTAGATGCACTAGATGATAGCTAAAATCTCCTCCCAAGAGCAACATCACAATTCACTATCACCTGTCATCAGTAAGCTAAGCAACCTAAATGCAGATTTCCTCTTTGTAATTTATTCCTGTTAATACAAACCTGGGGAAGGGGTGCAGACATAATTTGCAGCATGCTCCGAACATTAAGATAAGGATTATATCAGACCACAGATTGATTGTATTTAAAGCCATGGGACCCCCAGTGGCAATATCACCCAGCTGTTCCCTCTTATTTACAGCAGCACAGCTCTGGCTTAAATGCTGTTACTGATCTTGGCAGCTGTAGCACCACAGCACAAGGGGGGAGCGAGGGGGAGGGAAAACTCCAGGCAGCTTCATTTCAGCCTTTTGTCCTCTACAGTCCAAGGTAGGAGAACGGATGGTATCGTAATTCCAGACACCTCCTGCCACTGAACTCGAGGAGTTTGACTTCTGTGACCTGCAAATGACCAAACAGCTCTTACAGATGTTGCATTCCCAACTAATAATATTTTTAATGAGCCAATCTAATGTTTCTGCAGCCTATTTGTCTCTTAGGACAGTAACACCGTGTCATCTAGCAATTAATCCCTGATAGGGCGATGATCATAGCCACCGTGTTTAGACACTGTTCTCTAAGGGAAAAGAGGTTTCCTTAGGAATAATTTCTATACAGTATGATTTCTTTACCACAAAGATTTAATTTTGTAGCTGTGAACTTGCTTGTCTGTGTCTCCCTGTCACAATATCTCTTCTATGTCATTTAGGTTGAGATTCACTAAGAACTGTTTCATAATGATGAATAACTGGTAGCTGAGCACAGTAAGACTCAGACCTGGGCAAGGTAGCCTTATCTGGGGTTTGGGTTTTTTTTGTTTGGTTGGTTTGGGTTTTGGGTTTTTTTTGTTGTTTTGTTTTGTTTTGTTTTTTGTTTTTGTTTGTTTTTTAAGATAGTAAACATTAGGACAGAAATAAGACAATAATAAATGGAATGCAAGTACCAATTAATGCTAGCCAGGTAGCTGCATGTCTCAGAAAAACATTTTAAAATCAAAGGGTTTACATTTGATTGCTACAGTTTATGCCAGGAGCAATTCAAGCCTGCTGAACAGGACAACAGTGCTGTCCACATATTTACCATGTATTCAACCCGCCACCCGCATGTATGCTCTGAATTTTGAAGCACACACCTGACTGCCTGCACATTCAGCTTAAATTTCCAATTGCACAGTTTTGCAAGTATACATTTATTTTACATTTCAAGGAACAAAAATAATCACTGTTTTTATTCTTACATGAGATGTATATATGTTAACTCCATAATACACTGCACATTAGAGAGAACTATTTGTAAATGGACTTTGTATGCTGGTGATACGCGTTCGTGACCTAGTATATTTGGGTTTGTCTTCTCCATTGATATTAAGCAGCCAGTGTTTCAGACTCTTGGCAAGGGTGCCCCATATACTAAATGCTGGATCTCAGGTATAAAATCATAGAATGTGTTGAGTTGGAAGGGACCTCTAAAGGTCGTCTAGTCCAACCCCTTGCAGTAAGCAGGGACAGCTTCAACTAGATCGGGTTGCTCTGCTCAGAGCCGCGTCAAGCCTGGCCTTGAATGTCTCCAGGGATGGGGCCTCCACCACCTCGCTGGGCAACCTGTGCCATTGTCTCACCAACCTCACAGGAAAGAACTTCATCCTAATGTCTAATCTAAACCTACCCTGCTCTAGTTTAAAACCATTGCCCCTCGTCCTATCGCTACATGCCCTTGCAAACAGCCCCTCCCCAGCTTTCCTGTAGGCCCCCTTCATTTACTGGAAGGCTACTATAAGGTCTCCCCGGAGCCTTCTCTTCTCCAGGATGAACAACCCCAACTCCCTCAGCCTGTCTTCATAGGAGAGGTCCTCCAGCCCTCGGATCATCTTTGTGGTCCTCCTCTAGATCCGCTCCAACAGGTCCATGTCCTTCTTGTGCTGAGGGCTCCAGAGCTGGACACAGTACTCCAGGTGGGATCTCACAAGAGCAGAGGGGGAGAATGACCTCTCTGGATCTGCTGGCCACAGTTCTTTTGATGCAGACCAGGATGCGATGGGCCTTCTGGGCTGCAAGCGCACATTGTTGGCTCATGTCCAGCTTTTCATCCACAAATACCCCCAAGTCCTTTTCCGCAGGGCTGTTCTCTATCATATCATCCCCCAGCCTGTACTGATAACGAGGATTGTCCCAACCCAAGTGTAGGGCCTTGCACTTGGCCTTGTCGAACTTCATAAGGTTTGCTCGGGCCCACCTCTCTAGCTCATCCATGTTCCTCTGGATGACATCCCATCCCTCTGGCACATCGACCACACCACTCAGCTTAGTGTCGTCGGCAAACTTGCTGAGGGTGCACTTGATCCCACTGTCTATGTCATTGATGAAGATGTCGAACAGCACCGGTCCCAGTGCAGATGCCTGAGGGACACCACTTGTGACCCCTCTCCATCTGGACATCAAGCCATTGACCACTACCGTCTGAATGTGACCATCCAGCCAGTTTTTTATCCACCGAAACAGTCCATCCATCAAATCCGCATCTCTACAACTTAGAGAGAAGGATGTTGTGGGGGACCATGTCAAAGGCCTTGCAGAAGTCCAGATAGATGATATCCGTAGCTCTCCCCTTGTCCACTGATGCTGTCACTCCATTGTAGAAAGCCACTAGGTTGGTCAGGCAGGACTTGCCCTTGGTGAAGCCATGCTGGCTGTCTTGAATCACCTCCATGTCTTCCATGTGCCTTGGCATAGCTTCTAGGAAGATCTGTTCCATGATCTTCCCAGGCACAGAGGTGAGGCTGACAGGGCGGTAGTTCCTAGGGTCTTCCTTTCTACCCTTTTTAAAAATGGGTGTGATGTTTCCCTTTTTCCAGTCACCAGGGACTTCACCTGACTGCCATGACTTTTCAAATATCATGGAGAGTGGCTTGGCAACTATATCAGCCAATTCCCTCAGGACTCTGGTGTGATACTTATGAGTGAATTGGCTGAGGTAGTTGCCAAGCCACTCCCCATAATATTTGAAAAGTCATGGCAGTCAGTTGAAGAAAAATGCACCCCATGCTAATCTAGGAATACAGAAGTTTCACACCTCACCTGAAGTCTGTTTATTAAAAGGTCATCAGCAATCTTTTTTCATAGACTATTTTTTTTTCAAAATGAAAACCCGTCTTCTGTGACGCTGTTCTTAGAGAAACTTGTGGGTGGAGGAAGTTGTTTCTTATGTCTTCTTTTGAGAATGACAATCGCAGGTTTTCACTGATTTGCAATGTACATTTTGCACTTCAGTATTATATAAAGTAACCAGGACTGAGGAAATGTGGAGTCAGGATACAGCTACCTTCACACCTTATATTCACAATATTGGTCCTGTAGGCTACAGCAAAGACACCCTGCCAACCTGTTATTATTAATGGAAAAACTGAGTCTTTGTTTTTTGTACAGATTGGTAAGTTGGATCTCATGTGATGAACACCAACACTATTCATTTAATAAGTGAACAGTTTTATTTTTTTGCCTTACCCTTTTCTATACATCTGATTTTCTCTTGTCACTTTTAGACTTGTCCCAGACTGATTTAGTGGCATATGCTATGTACTCATATGGTGGGATGAGCAGTGAGTTCTCAGGTTTTTCTACTGACAGATTATTTTTTATATTTTTTTTTTGACCATGAGAAACTGGATACTTGCAGAAAAGAGGTAAACCCTGGAATAAAAAACCCTCAAAGATTATCCTTGCCCCATGTCTTTCCCTTTATTTCTCTATCCACCAAGCAGTACTTTTTGGCCAGACTTCTGTGCAGTGACCTTGGCAGCCATGTCCTGCCATGACCCCACCACAATGTCATCACACCGTGGTCTCAAAATGTAAAATATCCTACTATAGGAAATTTGACACTATCAGTATTACAACAACTGCAGCAACGTAAACTGCATAAGAATATGTTTCATGTCAGTGGAAGTAGAAAAGCTCGTAGATGAACTGGATTTCTTCTTAGATGAATCTTCTATGGATCAGCAGGTTTATTCAGAGTTACTCAAAAAGCAGTTAACATTCCATTAGCAACAAACTGTGATCTGTGTCAGCAGTAAAGCACTGTTCAGTCATTTATTTTAGAATGAGCAGTCACTGCAGGGAGAAATAAAATTATTAAAAATCTCACAAGCAAATAAATAGTAAGGCAAAGCCAGGGATTTTCTTTCTTATTCTAAATATTAAGCCTTCCTCCTAGGAATACTTATTAAAATAGAGCGAAATTTTTTTTTTTCTGATGTTTACTATGAACAGGATGAGTCAGAAGTTTCCATTTCTTCTGATGGTTTGGGTTTGTGATCAGAGAAAAAAAGTGCATGCTCAGAATTGGCTGCTGGCATGTTATTTTATTCAAGTAGGAACATTGTTGGTTCAGCATTATGTCCTCTGCTAACCTGGCTTTGGTCCCAAAGAGCTGTCTTAAAATAATACCTTTCCTTGCAGCTGGCAGTAGAAATGTATATTGCCCCATGACCCAATGGGCTCTTTACCTAGTCATGATTACTTTCTGTGCTTAAAGCAGTCTTTATCTCTCGATTCTCCTGACTCAGACAAAATCTGCACTGGACAAAGGAGTTAATGGTAGACCCTTATTATTCTTGAAGAGCAAGTTTGATACTCTAAAACGTTTTCATAACTAGCGAGATCAAGTATAAAATAGTCTTAAGAGTGTCATTGATACCATGGCTGGCCAGATATCAGTAGAACAAGCAATCTTGAAGTCTTTGGAGTTACAAAACAGCAAAACCCACTGCAAGTTGAGCTGCTAATGGCAGGCATCCTAAAGCGATTTCAGTGTTATCCTTGTGTCATTCTCCTATGTGATATTATGCCAAATAAAGCTCAGCCAAACATCCAACAATTAGAAGTTTGATTGCTTTTGTATTGTTTTGAAGCTAGTGCTCTGACTCTGCAGTCCTGCCAGCCCCTAGGGCAGACTGTCCCCACTCCTGGAGGTGTCACATAAAAACAGGAGCTCAATAGTTGCAAACGCTGCACAGTATTTTAGTAATAAATTTAAATGTAGACACCATTCCCAAAGTAACCAGTTCTACATTACACAATGATGTTTCTTCACAAGGTTTTAATCCTTATTTAAATTACTCTGTGAGATGAATCATTATAGAGAGACATAAAGAGGCAAGGGAGGAAGAAATATAAGTAAACTGGTGGTGACTACACCGGTTAGCCAAATAGTATTTCTTGTAAAACAGTGACAAGCAGATGCACAGCTGACTCATGCATGTCGTGTTAGACTATGCTTAAAACATTGCACTTAAGCGACATATTGACTTTGAAAAACTTTTGATTTGTAATTTTTCTATTTATATATATCAACATATATAAGTCGGGTTAGTATAAGTAATTTTAGATCTCTAATCAAAACTAGCGATTAGAAATGAAGAGTTATTACTTTCAGGAATAACTCATATCCCCCCATTTCCCTGAGATCCTGCTGTATCTGCAAATAGATTAATTGTGAAGGGAAATACTCCTTTTTTTTTTATCCTTGTCAGAAGAAAACCATCCTGAAGGGTGCTCTGATGTGGAGAAACATAGTTAATTTTTTCTCTTGTAGTGTCTGTTAGTGGCTGGTCTGGTGTGGCATGAGGGCATAGAAAACATTGCAAGGGTTTCTTCAAAAGCCATAACCTTGAGAACGTGTTCATTCTCTCCCATTTCCTTGTAAGAAGATTATTATAATAAATAGAAATTTAGAATAAATTCTAAGCTGAATCACTTTTTTCAGTCCTGAGTCCTTACTGCAACAGTTGTGTTTAGACCTGTCGCCAACAGTTAAACTCCTTTGCAGATTACGCTTGTAAGGTGTGGGGTGATGGCGAGCAGCTTGCCCCGCTGTTCTGAAGCTTGGATTTCATGGTGGGTCCGAAAGCTTTAGAGTGAATTCTCCAAGTTTAAACAACAAAAGCAGCATTTTATAATCTTTTCTCATGCCAGTTCTTTCCTTCCCTGAGTTGAAACTCCAAGATTTTCAATATGACTCAGTAATTCTAGTAAAAAGGAGGGAGTAAGTAATGAATAAAACTGATCATTCTGGAAATCTTCCAATGCTGCTGCTTAGAAACTGTTTTTTAAGAGGTATACTTAGAATTAGACCTTGCATTATAAAGAATACAGTCACATAACCGACAGAAGTGCAAAGCACCAAGCCAGGAAGTAAAAAGGAAGTTATTTTTAATAGACAGTGTATATAGTCAGTATAACTTATAAATGCACGTGAATAATATGTAAAACACTGTGGATGTTGCAACCACACAGATACAATAGACTTTATTTAAATCACCTTCGCAAGTACATTCTTAATATCAGAAAAAAATATTTTTAGTTCTGTTTAAACTCTGTAAGAAATAAGAAAATGCAATTAATTTTTAATAATAGGTAAAAATTCAACTGATGATGACACATCTTGCATAACTCACAAGTGAGCTTGAACACATAGAAAAAAATCTAATCTGGTCCAGAACACATAGATTATACTTTCCTTTTAAGACAGATAATACAATTAAACTGCACCTTTGAAAACACCCCCCTGATATTATCTTATTGCAAAATATTTGCTTATGGATTTTTAAAATGTTTGAACATATGACAGAATTTTAGTCTGCTACATGTAACAGCAAGTGCAGGAAAGCAAATTGTGAAATAAAAGTAAGGACCACTTTAATTGTTGAGTGATTCACCTGTATAGAATCATAGAATGATCAGAGTTGGAAGGGACTTTAAAGATCATCTAGCTCCAACCCCCCTGCCATGGGCAGGGACACCTCCCACTAGACCAGGCTGCTCAAAGCCCCCTCCAGCCTGGCCTTGAACACCTCCAGGGACGGGACATCCACAGCTTCTCTGGGCAACCTGTTCCAGTGCCTCACCACCCTCACAGTAAAGAATTCTTCCTAATATCTAATCTAAATTTCCCCTCTTTCAGTTTAAAACCATTACCCCTCGTCCTATCATTACACTCCCTGATAAAGAGTCCCTCCCCATCTCTCCTGTAGGCCCCTTTCAGGTACTGGAAGGCTGCTATAAGGTCTCCACGGAGCCTTCTCTTCTCCAGGCTGAACAACCCCAACTCTCTCAGCCTCCAACCTTCTAATCCATCTCTGGTAGAATTACAAAGTTTTGAGCATCTTGCAAAGAGGTGTCATTTTAAATAGGAAAGCAAAACTTAAGAAAAGTGAAACAAGGAAAACAAAGTTTTTACAAAAATAAGTTTTCACTGAAATATTTCCTGAACACCAAGGTCAATAATCATTTGTGAAATCATTGCATATTTCTGATCCATAAACTCTGATTTCTTACAGTCAGTGATACACTTGTTTCATTTATATATGCAGCTGTATTTGTGGTCCCAGTAGCACTGAAGATAAATATTGCAATAGCTTCATAATGTCTTTTAGATATATACTAGATACCACTATTGACAATATATTTCCTGTTTTGTGTAGTAAATTCGTAAGGCAGATTTTATTCTTGCTTTAGATTACCTGGTTTCTGACCAAAATGGAGCACGCTGCATTTAAAAGGAGACATTAAACAGTGCCATTGCTGTTTTATATGTTCCCAGCATTTTCTGTAATAGCTTCTCTAAAATGTGTGGCATAAACAAAATCCTCAAGCACATTGCGGTAAAATGGTTTTATTGGTGCTCATTTACGCTGACCTACACAGGTTGTTCTCAGGCTCCCCATTTCTGAGCAATGGTGCTCATTCTGTATTTGTGCCAAGAATGCACTTAATCTGTGCCAACCCATTTTTTTGTTAAGGTACCTTCCGCAATCCAAATAAAGGCAAAAATACAATTTACATTCTATTAGTTAAATCAGGAAAACCAATCTCAATGAGGAAAGAAGGCAGAAGTTACCCATCCAGTGATCTTACGAAGCATGTCTGCATAGATCTGATTATCCACGTTACATGAAGAGCAAAGAAAGCCTGAATAACATCATCTAAAGTCACCTGTGTATGGGAAGAATGGAAATGAAAGCACAAGATGAATGGCACCTCTGGTTTGTTCATTTAAAAAAAAAAAAAGTAAAATCTGGCTCCATTCCTCGATGAATTTTCATAGCCTTCTGTATTTCAATACTCTAAATCAGTCTTTAAAATTTACTCAACACAAAAATACTGAGTGAGGACGTTTTATTTTCATCCTATGTAAGGTAAATTTATCTAAGATTTTGGAGGGCTATGGGATGAATAAATCAAGATTCTTATTTTAGACAAAGCAAAGATGTCATAATTAATGAAATTTGCCAAAACAAGAGAATCTGAAAGGCATTCAAGCTCTGGACATACGACATGTAAACATGTTTCACTTTAGCAAAATACTGCTAACTTTGGCTAAGGATTTTATTGTGAAAGAGACCAGGGATCAGTTTGCTTGCTTGTTTTGCATGGGTGTGATATGTTGAACGTCATACAGAACGTTCATTGAAGCTTCATATTAAAGTCTTACTAAACTAATATCCCTTACAAAGCAAAGCGTAAGTTTGAATTCACCAGTTTTCAAGCATATTTTTCAACTCAAAGTTTGCTCTCATTAGAACTTGCTGACATCTGTATGATACACAAAAACTGTTAGGTAAGCATCCAAAAATCCCTCATAGGAAAATAAGAATACTACTAGAGCTCAGGCACTCTGAGTCTTCCATATAAAGCATACAATCAATGCATATCATACGTGCTTTAAAAATAAAACAAACAAACAAAGAAAAACCATATACTCTTTTTTTTCTGTAGAATTTATTTGACAAAAGTGTCCTCCCTCACCAAAAAAATAACTGATCATAACTTTCTCGATTTTGTCCTCAGGACCAAAGGTGCCCCCTTGATTGGTGAGGATACTCCGGTGGTTGTAAGTTTCAGATTTTCACGTAAAAAATTGCGCTGCTGAACTGTGGCTGATCTCATGTAACTGCTGGTAGAAATCACTTTTGCTGGCCTTGTAGGTGGTATGGTCTGTGGAGGCAGTCCATTGATTTCATACATCCACTGCATTGATTGTGTCTGAAAATGATGAATAGAGACATCGAAAAAAAAAAAAATCAGTGATCAAATACCATGAAGCTTTTTGACAGTGATTTGCCATGTTACGTTGATTTCAAAAGATATTTATCCTTTTCCATGTAAGGTACTGGAATAACACAGAATGAGAATTCCATTCTTGGAACACAGAGAACTGAAATCACATTCAACTTTATTCAGGATCAGGTATAACAAAGATAAGAAATTTAGCTTCCCGACTGATGTAAAATTCCTTTTTTATTTAGTAAACCCCATAGCTCTCTCTGTATGTTGTTCAAAGGTAATTATTCCATAGTACAATATAAATGCCTCGGGTTTATACTGTAGGATTTAATTGCGGCTCTGGTATTGGTAATAACGGTATTATCAAATGGTAGAATTTTTGCATTAAAGTAATGAACAAAACTAAGAGAAATGGACTCTGAGTATGCACAAGAGAACTGCAGCTTTGTGTTGAAATCTCTAGTTTGAAGAATATTTATGTGAATTGAAAATGACACTCTTCATTTGCTTTCTGTTTATAACTGGTGTCTAGGAATGGAGCATATGTTTCTATGTCATGTCTTGTAATGCTTGAGTACCTGATTCTTACTGAGTACGTGATTCTTATTCTTACTACACTTCCCATCTATCCATACTTAAGGAGTATTATTTCCAGGCATATGAAGGCTATATTGCTGTCTTTCTCCCATGTTTCATTTGTGTCCTGAAGCTGAATTTTATATGCTAAAACCCCAAGTGTAAATATTGCAGATCTTTCAGTCATTTTTCTTTCAAAATGTATCACTTTAATTCTTGAAAGCCGGCCTTTATTCCAAGTCTTTAGCATTTTCCTGTCATTACATGTAGGAAAAGGTCTATTAGTGGTTTTTAATTTTCCGTTCTCCTTTCAGTTTTTGGTTTTTTTAAAAAAACAAAACACCAAAAAACCCCCAAAGAGAAGAAACCACAAACAGGCAACACACATATTACAGACCTCAAAGATTTCAAACGATTTGTCATTATATGTAGCTTTGTCCCATGCAAAAGAAAGGCAAAGCTTTGCATGCCCACTTGAGGCATGCACTGTCATCTATTCCCTCACACTCAGCAATTGGAAATCACAGGTTTTATGTTTGGGGCTTTTATGCTTCCAAGGCAAAACTTGTAGGGAACACTGAGTAAAAAATATGGCAAGATGTAGGTCTATTAAAATATACTCATACAAGTGAATTTTTTTTTATATAGAACATAGCGCGTGTACATAGCACATATGTACACAGCACACAGAACACACTGGACTCTATGATTTTGCAGCCTCAAAGCACTGGAGTCATGTTAAATAGGTGATATTTCCAAATTCCCAAGATCTGCCTTTCCACGTTTGACACAGCACCGCAATCACGCAGCCGTGCTGCCTGTGCTTCCAGAGCAGGTTTGTTGGTGCTGGGCTTCTGCGTTGTGCTGCACTGAACTACAGAGACATGGCTTGTAGGATGACCTTTCTCTCGGGCTTCAAGTCATAAAGATTTATCATTACAACAACAGTCGTGTTTTATATAATTCATCTCCCACTTAAAACTAACTTAATCCTTAGAACAATCATGGGAAGATATAACCATTACACCTAACATCAGTGTCATTTTTCATCCAAGGAAACAAAAGGTCAGAAAGGCTGCGTATACTCTCAAATCAGCACAACAGCCAACCTCAAAGCTCATGAGTATTTCCCTCAAGCATTTAGTTAACAGTTCAGCTTCCAACACAGTTGGCTTTGGGGTCCAATTGCACATTCCAGTTTGAGAGCTCTACTTTGCTTTGCTGCTGGGCATGCCGGCACACCAAGCAGATTTGGCCTTTGGAGAGGAGCAACGATATCCATGTAAAATGTGACAAATTTTCACGTAGCGTAAATGCTATCAATCATCTCCAATGCACAGTGTGTATATTTTTCTAATTATTTATTGCATTCTGTCAATTGATTGTGGTCCGGGTAAAGCACTACAAAAGTCATAGGGAAGAGCAGTCAAAATTCTCCATCTTGAACTTTGTCTATAGTCGTCCCATAATTATAACATAAAGAAGTGAATAAAAAGGGTGTTAAAGTGTCTCTCTGACTTTATTAAGTTCTGTTAAATATCAGTTTTACATTTGCCACTGAAAAAGTTGGAGTTGCTGATGTTTGCCTCTGTTAGCTTTCATATGCTCCTTCGTATCGTTCTAATTGTTACCCTGTCATTGCTAGAGTATATTTAAGCGATACCATTGCAGGCAGTTTTGCATTCATGTTGCAGCTATTCAACAGAAGTTTCAGACCATTAAACTGTAAACCATTTGGCACAGGCTTTCTTCTCTGCTATGAACTTATACAGCGTTTACACTATTTCTCATATAGGCTGCATAC
Source organism: Rissa tridactyla (assembly GCF_028500815.1). Taxonomy (NCBI): domain Eukaryota; kingdom Metazoa; phylum Chordata; class Aves; order Charadriiformes; family Laridae; genus Rissa; species Rissa tridactyla. The sequence continues at coordinate 94,648,635 of NC_071466.1, forward strand.
ACTTACAGCTCTTAAATGTCATCACCATATGAATCTCTAATTATCGTGCTTCCTGTTAGACAACTGGCTTTAACCAGTGTTTTGGTAATTGAATATATACTTTTCTGTGCCAATGTTGTTGAAAGAATAGGTGACTTTTTTGCTGTGTATCTTTAAAGAAACGTTTTTTAAAACCTCTACTTCAAAATTGGCAGTACTGATTTTACATAGCGTCTTCTGAGCGAATTGCCTTATTCAAATAAGATTAGTAAGCATAAGATCTTAATAGATATTTCACCATGCATGCATAATTTTTTAAACTTCCATTACTATTCCGCTAAAATCAAAATCTAATTTAAATTGAATATTATTCCTGTGTAAAACAGGCAGATTAACTCATCTTTATTCTCAACCTTATTTAATACCGTGAAATGATCTAGTAACTCTACTGCCTGTAAAGATAAAATCCAGAAAAAGCAGGTGTGACATGGACCAACACCAGTATCTTATGGCCAAAGACGAAGTTGTCATTTAAGAAAAGTAAATTGCTCTCCAAAGTTAGCTAATTGTTTTATTAACTTTAGTGCAAGATGAAATGCTTTATCTTCCTTTAGTACACCAGACGAGCGATTTAAAGAAAATTTAACCTCAGGGTTATATTCTCTGTGTGCAAGTCTCATTGATCACTTCAAGGTCAGAGAAAAGATCTGATGGGCGTTTCAGCCAACAATTTAAACTGAGTATCAAGTTGCTTAAAATAATTTCTGTTCATGAAATCCACAAATATTGTAACTTCACTGTCTATAGTGTTAGTAATTGTTTGAAGTGGGATTCAAACAAAAGTGGTGGGCTATGCCACCTCTCAACTTAATTTGTGATCAGCATCAAATTATTCATATAGCCTTCTGGGTAGTAATAAACCTTGGTTAATTTCCTGTTTGGTATACAAATATCTTAAATTGTACGTCCTGTAAAAAAAAATGTTTGTGGCTTGACATGGTGAAAAAAGCTGCCTATTCTGTTGCTGCTGCAGCCTGCGTCAGAGTGCGGTTCTGTGGCAGCACATATTGCTCTTTCTCTGATTGAAACTCATTGGGTTCAACGGGGAAAATGTTGTGGGCTTCATGACATGAACCCTTTAGATAGAATCCATCAAGCTAGAAGAAAGAAAAAAAAAAAGAGCAGTAACAACAAAAAAGCCCACCCTAATTTATCATCTTGAACTATGGTAGTCCATCTATTGTAAATCATGTGCTATCATCCAAGACAGCTGGAGGCGGTGATTCTGAAAAAGAATTGTGCATTTATGTACTGAATTACTGAAAGGCTCTTGTTTTAGTTCAGCGTTTTCTGCTAAAGGGCAAACAAGTGTTGCACAAATGGAAAAGAGTTACTGTAACTGTCAACATAATTTAGGTTGGTGTTTGTTCAGCACTAGAACCACCTATAATTCAGTAATTTTCAAGACAGTCTGTAATTCATTAATTTCAGAAAACTTTAGACACCCACAAATGACTATTTTACTAGAATGTTTAATTTCCAAGGGCAAAATATTAATATTAGGTTTTCAGATGCTGCTGAAGCCCTAAGGTTGTAGAGCTTAACTACAACAACTGTTCTAACCAATATGAAAACTGCACCAAGGCAAGTCTACCAAGTTCAGAGTCTGTGCAAGTGCCTCAAAACTGTTGCTTTGGGTTTCCAGGTCAGAGACGTTTCAGCAAAGGAAAAGACAGATCAAGTTTCAAACTTTTCTGGAGTGGTGGAGAGGGGAGAGAGACTTCAAAAGGTCATCTATATGTGACCATATAATTATGATAGAATATTTTACTTACAAGCTGTATTTACTTGCCTAAGAACTGGGTCAAAATTTCCCAGATCAGAGGAACCCTTCCTCTTCTTATGCTCAAAGCAGTGCAGTTTATTCTATCAAATTTGGAACAATTCTAATACTAGCATTGGTAGTAACAAAGTCTAAAGATGAAGGTATTGAATCTACTACAATCTACATGATCTACTGGAATAGAAATATAAAAGATATTCTCTATTAAGAAGATATATCTAATATAAATATAGGTATTTAAGAATCCGAGGCTCCCTGCAATGCACCTCTAGACCAATTTCACAGAAACACCAGAGCACAGTCTGAATGTCCTTGACAGCCTGAGGGAGGACTTCTTCTTGAAATGAATGACTTCCTCTTATCAAAACCTCAAAATTCCCGACGACTATAACCTAATTTAAGTGTGAAGAGAGTAATAATTTGCCTCATCTTGTTGGAGTAATGGGCATCTGCAGAGCTAAATCTTGCTGAAGAATATTTTGAAGAATTCAAAAATGAGATGCACGCTGCCACTTTTTACTAAATATCATAAGTTATTCAAGTAAGTTATTTAGCCATCTTGATGGCTGACTGAGTAATGTTCATGAAGTAATTTATTCAGCAAATACTGGTAACAGTAACCAAATAATTTATATAAAAGTATATTTTTTGGTATTCAATCCATCTTTGCAGATGGCTCATGATTCATAGGATTAATCTGCAGAACACAGATCAACTGTGTGTATTCACTGTAGGCAGTGCTACTGAATTACATGCTAATTAATTGCCAGATAAATCTATGTTAGGAGGGCACTAAATGTTGGGAGCAAGTATCAGTAATTTTAAGGTAAATGGTATTCCAATTATCTTCCCATCAGTGTTAACTCAGGAAAGTCCAAATAAGCTAAAACTAGGAAAAATTACATATTATGATCAGTGTATACAGAATAAAAATTAAACCAAGCTTTTATGTGAACTGTGGGAGGGAAGAGCAAAAGCAAGAAAACTCATGGATCAAGATAAATACAGTTTAATAAGAGGAAAAACAAACGAAAGAAAAAAAAAAATCAACAAAAAACCCCCAAGTGATATAAAAGCAGTCACTCACCACCTCCCACAAGCAGACCAATGTCCAGCCAGGCTCTGAGCAATTTCTAATGAAAAAGATGGCTAACAATCATTTTCTTAGCTTAGAAGAACATTTCCAGATAGAATTAAAGGTACCTTAACTGACTTCTGCAGTTCAAATATTAGATGTTTCACAGCATTGCTTAGATGTAATAGAATCAATACCAAGCATTCCTTCAGGATCGTCAATGATTTGAATACCCTCATACAGCAATGGTTCCCATATTGTTATCATCTTTTGGCATTATGAAAATTATAATCTCCATAAACAAAGTAACCTTGTGAATCAAATAGTTTGAGGATTGATTCTGCACTGAAAATCCAGTGATGCTAATGACAGGATGTGCTACTTTCACTGCCTATAATAAACCTTCTGGATCTCTGCTTTTAATCATAAAATTCAGGTCAACAACCAGTGGCGAGGGACATAGGTGATGTCTTATTTAATGCAAAACTATTTCAATTATCCTATTAACTTTCCTACATTTTTTCCTTGCTCATTCTGTTTGAGAGATACAATTTAGAATAACATTGAACTATGGTGATTAACAAATCTACCAGGAACAAGGCGGCATGTATGTTCTCCGAGCTACTGAATATGTAACAGCACCATTTTCTGTTAAGATATGCGAGTTTGCACAGACAAGCTTAGGGAAGCCACACCCGGGTACTGTGGCTTGCACACTGCATCATTTATTTCCAGAACAGCATGACAAATGGTTTTGATATGCTATCTTCCATAGGCTAAGTTAGTGATTATTCAGTAATAAAGGCACACAAGCCTGACTTCTGGAGGGCTTGATAATGTTACCTGCAATCTGGTTTACTCTGACATCTATTTTATCATTTAAGACTTATTTTGTGTGCTTTCTGCTTTAGAATACCTCTGAAGTCTCGCCCATGAATTACAAAGCAATTGCTCAGGTCTCTAGCTGCATTCAGCACAGTGCAAGCAAATTAACTGTAAGCCAACTTGAATATGCCCTTTTCCGAGGATTCGCTGGCCTCCTGGCTGCTCCGCCTTGTGCCTGGCAGTGATTCCTGCCCCAGGAAGCCTCCGCCGAGCATCCCCCTGCCCCGGCTGCATCTTGCAGTCCCTAAGCTCTGTTGGTTTTCTGTGCAGTTTTACCCGCACATCACAGCCGAGCTCTGAGATGTCAGTGAGGTTGAGGAAGTCCTTTTTTGTCCTCACAGCACTTTATAGCTTATCTAAGAAGCATGCTTTCTAGTTTATCATTAGGGGCAATACATCTTTATTCTTATTATATCTTATATATTCTTATATCTTATATATTCTTATAATATCTTATTATAAATGTGGAGATTTGATTACGGAACAATACCTATTTTAAAATGCTCTTCATGCACTATGTCACTGCTTCTTACTTGTAGCTCGACTAGATTATGATGTTCTCTTTCACGGCTATGGAAACAAGCACGATTATTTTCTTTACTGGCTTTTTATTATATTTCATTCTTTGATCTACAGAATCTTTCAAAGTAATTTTCTATGTCACTTTTATAAAATTAAGATTCCTAACAACTATTCAAATAAATGTCTAACTTCAATTGTTTTGATACGTAGTTGACTGAGAACAGAAGTTTTAATGATGGTTAAAGAACATTTTATTGCTTCAGCAAAGTAATTAAGGTTTTCTGCTATTAATAAAATCTACTCTAAGTATTTATGAATATTAAAGTCTTAACGAATCCACTAAATATCCCACAAAGTACCTGATTTGTGTGCATAAAATATAAATGAGGCTACATTTTTTCAATTATATAAATACATTCAGTTAATAAAATGTACACACTAAATTCTGGGGAAGACAAATTGTAATCTTTTAATGCTAATTACCTCCTCAGGATTGGGTTCTCAGCAGGGCAACTAAACCAAAAAATTTGCATGTACAATATTTGGGTTTAATGTTTACAACAAATGAGAAAGAGATGACTGTAGGATCTTTCTCCATAATCCTAACCTCCCATTTTACTTTACAACACAATTGTAATGACCAACATAAAACAAAGAACTTACACTGTCTTTTGTGTTACTTTACAGCCTAATTATCAGTGTTCATTGAAGCACACACAGATGACACTTCTGCTACTCACTATTCATAGAATTTAATAATAAAAATACATTAGTGTTAGGACTATGACTTTACTCCCAGAAATAGAAAGGAAATTTTACAGCAAGAGTGCTGCAGTCCTTTACTACAGCAGCATCAGAAGAGAGGCGACACTGTTAAAGAAAATTCCTCACTGCTTCTAAAAACAACCCAAATCCTCAGCCAATATATTGGCCAAAAAGGATACGTGCAAGAGACGTTCTTCAGTGTTAGGTCCAACATTAATTGCATTTCAGTACCTCCATTATTATTCCCCAAATAATGAAAATTTATTTCAGTAATGAAAATTATTTCAACTAACGGGAAAGGTAGAAATGAGTATCTGGTTTTCTCAACATGCCATCAAGTCTTATTTCAGGTCAGTGTTGTGAGCACAGCAGCAGAATTACACACAGTCGCAGATGCTCTGGCTTACATGACAACTACAGGAGTGAAAGCTTGTGTGGAGGGGAAAGGGGGAAGTCTAGTGCACACAACAGGACTACCAATTACAGCAAAGAGAACACGAGCCTCATCAAAACATTACTGAAACACTCTAATACTTCAATTAGAGTAAAAACGTTAGAAATATCTTTGCTATACAGTGATGGTATAATATTGGTCCAAACCGTGCCTTACAAGCATTAGAGTCCTCAATGTAATTTTGAACATACAGGAATGGCTAGGACAAGGTGTGATCTGATATGTAAATGTAAGACGTGTGAGTGACTTCCTACACCCACACACGATACCAAAGGTGGAGATGTAAAGTAGGCCGGGTGCCTAGATCACAACCCGAGACTGAGATGTGAATAGATGTAGATTAAAAATTCAATTACTGAAAGCCCATCTGTACTGATAAATTCCTAAAAGGAGATTTTTGGTTACTTACTGCATTCTTAGAAAGCTTATAATAATCTTTGACCATTGTTTTATCCCATTCCAGAAAAACTCATTATGTTAAAGCTCTTTCTTAGTGATGGGAGTTAAGCCAAAAACAAACATGGCTAGCACATTTACACATGACATGCCTAAAACCAGGAGTTCAGTTCCAGAACTACACTGGAAGTTTCTGAGCTCTGTAGGTGTGTCATATAGCATGATGTAAATATAAAAAAAACACAGAATAAATTCAGTCAGTTATTTTCTTCTTCAAATGGAAGAGCAATAAGCATCACTGCTGTTTATGTGAAAAGACTAAATTAATCAAATGTCTTATACAGTAAAAGAGAACAAGTAGGAGGGAATAAAGGGCTTTCTTGTTTTTCCAGGATTTGAATTTCTTACTCACTGTTGTACAAGTTGTCACTCACAGAGATAAAACACTACAGTTAGTTATTTGCTATGCATCTTTTTATCAACTTTGTTTTGACCATCTCATTTTTGAAATCAATATTGCTGTTTCACTTCTAATATAGTAGCCTGAAAACATTGCCAGCACACAGTGAATAGGTTTAAAGTGCGAACCATGATTTGTAGAGAGTTTGGGGTGTTTGCTGATACTGTATGTTTTCCACAGTTTCCTTTTAAAGAATGACTTAAAAATTAATTCCTGCAGTAATAGGAACATTTTTACGGCTGAAGGAATAAATGTCTTCAAATGTTTCCTGACCTTCAACCTTACAGAAGCTACTTGGCTACAAATTATTTTTGTTTATTTTGAAGCTTGTTTTCAAAAAGTTATTCCTGGCTTCACGTTCTGAAATTCTGCTTTCCACTGTTTAGTATCTAGTTTCTAGTGCCTTTGATCCTAGAAGGTATAATACAAGTAAAATCAATAACCTAGGTCTCACATGTTTAATTGCTCCTATATTCTGCACAAGCTCTTAACATGATTATTTTGATTCTCTGTGAAAAGTCACTCTGTCATGTTGTCTATGGAGTTGGGGCAAACGTATCAAGATATGCTATCTGTCTCTGGTGATGAAAGCAAAGGGATAACATAGAAATTAAAATATAATATGTTCTTCCAACTTGTCATGAGTTAATTTTAAAATTTTCATTTTATTCTTCTCCATAGTGAAGAGCAGTAAAATAGTCACAGTGCATGCATTTGTGTGTTTCAGTGCTGCTTTTTTGTATAGGATTTCTGTTTTTCCTCCCACTCCTGAAGGTATATTTGTGTATTGCATTCAGGAAGGCTTACCTCAATTACAAGTGTTGCTGTATGCTTCTTGCCATACATCCTTGGCTTGAACCCCACCGTTATAGGGGTTCCCACAGTGCCTGCGGGAAGAAGTTCTCCAGCTTGTGGCAGAACAAGGAACTCAGGATCGCTACCTGACAGGAAGTGCGCAGTGAATGGCTCTGGGTTCCTACAGAAAAGCACAGGAGGCTATTATCTATTTTATGGTATCTTAATACAATTTATATACAATTTAGCACTTAGGCCACCATGTGGCATGACTCAGGAAACTTGGCAGCCCATGAAATGCACACAGAAAATTAACAGCATTCTTACAGAATAAATATTCTGGAGCATTATTTACATTTATTTATAAATATTTTTAATCTTTATACACAGGGACCTGCATACCGTTCTTCCATTTCAAACATACTAACACACTATTATAAATATTGTAATAACTACACAATACTGATAGCATTTGCCACTAGAAAGAAAAGAATCATCTGACCTGCGAAGATATAATAATAGTGATAGAACTAAATTCCGTGCCAGAGTGAAAGTACACTTTTCCTATTAAAAGCCCCTCACTTTTCCAATCTCTAATCAAATAAAACTGACAAGCCACCCATTTTATTAAGTTTTATGACTAGAACTGAATTTGCAATCTGGTGGAGTGTTACTAGATTAGGTGGGAGCTCTTAAGGCCTTGAAATGAGCATATGGGAAATAATAGTTTTCTATCACTGTTTCCCACATTTTTCATAGCCCATAAACTAAACACTTTAAGATACTGCAATAATAATAATAATAATTAGGTTCCTCTATCGCTATTATTGTATATCTCCTATCTCAAAGAATTTCTGTCCCAGGTACTGCAGATCTTGTCTAATCGGTAGTTTCATTGAAGTATTGTTGCATCCAGAGAAAATGTCTTATTCTTGGCAAAGACAGTGGCTGAGGACTACAAAACAACCTTAGGTCAATCCCAAACTACAGCCTGTCGATGTCAGGTCCTCAGCGACTCCTTGCCATAAACTTTCTCAGCATGAAAAGAATATACATTTTTGTGTTTTCCAGTCAGGCATTCTCCTTTTAGTCCCTATGCGTGTTACTGAGGACAACTCTATCACTATCTGGATAGAAAAAGAACAAAAGAAATTGAAACTAGAAATACAATGGCATGGTCAAAAAATAATCCACAACACCCTGCCGCAGTACAGCAAGACAGGTATCATGAATGCTTAGAGGGAAGGCATTTTCAGTTGATAAAACTTGAAGTATGAAAAACTAGCACTATCTCAAAGAAAAGCTGTTCAAATCTGTTTATTCATGAATTGTCACAGCAGAAATAACACTACTTTTCAAAGAAAATACTCACAAAGAAGTGAAATTTAGTATTTTATGACAATTCATATCTCTACGGAAATGTCCCACATTTTCTGGACAAGTGTTATTCAGTGGGTGGTACACTGTCATCTTGTTTAAAAATAGCTCTCCTTTGGAAGATGTTCTCACAAAGGGCTTTCTTAAACTCAAAAATACCCTCATGAAAAAAAGGTCACACTGTGGGTTTGTAGAAACAAACAGGGTAAATGCAGAAAATAAAACCCAAAACCCTGTGCCTCCTTAAAGAACTAACTGACGTTTAGCGCCATCAGACTTGGGTGCATTAGCAGAGTTAGCCTAGCTGTTCCTTTAGGTGGCAGCAAGGTGGGCAAAACTACTGAAGGCCTGAAACTAAACCTCAAGTCATGTAACATCAACCTTATGCTGACAATCTCTTTTCACAGTGCCTGAAGTTGTGCAGCTGAGTGTACGCCCCTGGGCCATAAGCGCTAATCCTGCCGCAGCCTGAGTTCCCATCTATGTGCCATCTATGCCTTGAGTTTTCACATCTGTATTTCCCGCAAGGACTGCTCAGCTGTGAATGCCTAGAGCGTACCTGTCACTCACAAAGGACAAGCACAGGATGAAAAAGAATGGATGCCTCTTAGACGGAGTAGCAGAGCAGAGCACTCATCAAAAACGTGTGCGATGAATATACAAACCCTGGTTCTGGAAACAGAGTCCTGAACACAGGCCTTCACTTCCAACGTCATTGCTCTATAGATTAGCACTTTCTTTATCTCCCGTGTCCAGTCTGTTTCCTGGTAAGTAGCTAGGGATGACAACTCCGAATAAGCACTTTGTCTTCACAAGACATACAAGAGCGTGACTTAGACTACAGATGCAATGACAAAACGCTAAGGGAGATGGGACAGGCTGCTTGCACACAAGACACAAGAAAATAAGGACTTTATTCCTGCAGAAATTGCATCTTAGCAGGGTGTGATGCAACAATAGGTTTTTTTTAGAGACCGTAAGTGATTCTTCAAAACAGTCAGAAAACAAACAGGAGAAAAAGCTATAGTTTTAGTCCTGACAAGGGGACCAAACCGTTTAAAATGAAACTGTCACAAAACTGATCTATAACTGTTCACACAAGATATTTGCCAAGTCAGAGAAAAAACTTACTGCATCAACCTTGACAGATTTTAATTTTCATAAAGAAAAATTGAGAAAAACTAATAAAAAAGCTTTAAAGAAAATCCTCCCTTCCCTCCCCCCGATACTTTTAAAGAAAAGAGTCAAGTCAGCTACTGGACACAAAGTGTTTCTCTAAGTGGAAGCTATGTCCAAATAAGTAAAATAGACATTCTGGCAAACTTCTGACATAATTGTTTTCAGTCTCTGTATATTTATCATGTAATTAAAAATTAACAATTATGTGGTTTGAAATGATTAAAAATTCATTTCGCCTTTTTGATTACTGCTTCAGGTAAAACAACTCTGGAGTCAATGTGTGGCTTGTCATTTCTCAGCTATGAAGGACAGTGATGAGGCAGTCTATATTTCTTCAAGAAGGCTTTTGTTTAACTCAATGGTGGCAGATACTAACATACTCGATAATGTTTGATGATATGTAGAGTTTTGAAAACACATACGAACCAAGCACAAATGAATTTGTAGATATAAGGGCAGAGCCATATAAACCAGAGAAAACAAATGTGTCTTCCCACCTGCGTGTTCCATAAGTCCTGTCATAATGGTTTGATATTGCTGTCAGACAATATGAACTCTGTTCTTACTCTAATAATGAACAAGAGTAAATATTAAATTGAATTTAAATAATAATTGGACAATGAAATCATGGCAACCAGGAAGAGTGGAAACTGAACTAGTATTTAAAAGACACATTTAGCACTTTAATCTTGTTCTCAAATAGCATTGTTCTAAAATAACAGTCTATGCTCATGAGTGTTCTCGTGTTAGATAATTTTCAGATCAGTAAACTAAAAAAAAATAGCACCTTATATCTTCCATTAAAGAAAACATTCAAATTTATATTCCTACAGAGATCTCACTGCAAAACTTACAAAATACCCAGCAAATCTGAAAATATAAGCCTTTATTAAGTTAAGGCTCAAAATAGCTTTAATGTTTACTCCTCTCTTCCTCAAACTAGTGAAGCAGTAAATTCTTCCTGTATAAATTAATTCCTTTACAAATCTCAGCATTTTGCAAAGCATAAACAGAAAACAACACATAGTGCTCTTTTCAAAAAGAGAAGAATAACAAAATGTCTTAACTGTAAATTATATAACTGCTTAAGCAAACAAGGGATACGGTTTCAAAATGTTGCATTGTGCTTCCAAAAGTAGTTAATCATAACTAAATTTCTTGTAATTTGTAGTTAACATCTGTTGGATGACACAATAAATTTCAGATATTATGTAGTGAAGTTCTTTAAACTTATTAACTGTATGCAGTTGTCAAACTCTGTAAAATTATTGGTGATAGTTGGTATGATTTAGATAATTTCTTTTCAGCCAAAAAAATGAAAATGGAAAAAAAATTAGGAAATCCTGATTATTTATCAAAATTGTATATGTTTGGTACCAAAACCAACTCTGGTTTAATTGACCACTCTAAATCCTGAACTCTGGAAATCAGAAAAGATTTAACTCCAATTATCACTCTATACCTTTGGAAAGATCGCTTCAGAATTAAAGGACTTTCTAAAAATATGAAAAAACACTGCACGACAAATGACTGTCAGGGAATGCTTTACCAAATATAACATCACTTGTTGTGTACATGTTGTAAAACCAAAGCAGGAGCTAGGGTTTTTATCTTCACAAAATGTTAAGATTTCTGTCTCATTCCTGGTCTACTCAGGGGTACTGTACTTGCAGATTGGTAAACTAGCTTTTGCTGCTAAAAGCCATCCAGATGACATGGCTAGATACAGCTCCTGGCTAAATGTGTGACATGTCAGGTATTGTATGATTAGGAAGGATGATCATGACTTTTTGGGAGCTCTGTTGCATGTTTACCATTATTGATATTTTCCACTAGTCTCCGTTCAGACTCCAAAAAATGGAGCTCAATCAACATTTGTTCTTTGCAGCTGTTGCTAGGTGGGAGATACTAAGATAAAGTAGTTCTTATTACATCTGTAGATTAACGGTAGAATTTTGCAGAACGGGTAACAAAGTGATTGGCATAGGAATCCAGGCCTGTGACATTAAAAGCGACATAAGAGAGAGGAGGAGGAGAGGGTGCAAGTGCTGAGAATTTATTGAATGCATTTTCTTGCAGCATACATAATTCTGGCTCATGGTAATTCTAATGAAATATGGCAGTAATTAAAGTAAAATAGAAATATTTCTCAAAGTTGTAACTGTAAACATCTTTTTGTTTTTCCCTTCACAATTAGGGAGGGTACAGAAAAAAAAAACGGGTTGCTCGCTATTCTTTAGATAGCATGAAAATTAATTCTGTGTGATCAAGGAATGTTTTTAATCGAACATTTATTCCCTGCACTAGGAAATGTGCATAGAAGAAATAAGGAAAATACCCACAGTGGTATTCAAAATACGAAATGTGGGTTAAGATAGCTAAGCCTGCACGTGCAGTCATTTTAAAGCCTAATTTAATCTTTCTTCTCCCCAGTCCACCTGTTTTTGTTCTCTCTTTATTCTAGCTCTGTTTCCATAATCGGATGGAGCCTTGGATTTTGCAGATACCACTCCTTGGAGACCATACTGATACCACGCTGTTTGCTTTTGTGATAGCAGGCACTGACTAATTATTTTTTTCTGAAGCAAAGTCTGAGTTCATCTGAGAAGTTTCCTCAATGTGACAAACACTCTGTTCGTGACAAATAAGCGATCGGAATGAGGGGTTGGGATGGAAGGATGGATAAAATTTTGCTGTATATGGGAAGTAACACATGATTGAAACAATCACTAACAGGTACATGGAACGCTGAAATTATGTTGGTGAAAGGAGGCTCTGTGTAGGATAACGAACAGGAGGAGAATTGTCCACCGTCTTGACTAATGCAGTAATGTAGTTTACAAAAAAATTTCAATTGATCATAGTGTCCATATGTATCTATCCACATGTTTCATGTTGGTTGCTGCAGTATTTGGACTGGAAAACAAATAAGGTAACATTCTGCTGCAAATAGCTATCAGTATTTTAATGCGAAGAAATAAATCCAAACATCAAAATACCTCTGTACTGGAATATATAGTAGTAAATATTCTGCAAAAAAACAGTTCTGTATTAATACAATTGCTCTGATCCCAAAACATAATTGATTAAAAATATATTAAGAAGTTACTTTCATTAAAAAAAAATATAGAATTGACTAGTTTTCTTAAGCAAAGCATTACTTCTGGAATTTTTAGTCTGTTTCAATTACAGATATCAGCATAAAATAATAGACCAATGATTTGAGCTGGATATCAAACAAGTTTCTATAATTTTTATTCCCAGGGATAAGATTTTATCCATTCTTTTTGGTTAATACTGCTGTCATTCTCTAAACCATTGGCATTCAATAATCCATTCAGTATTAAAACAAACTCTAATGCTAACACAAACATTAGAGGCTTGTACCAAAGCCTCAGTGGAAATGTTGCCAATGACATCAGCTGGTGTTGAATTAAACCTACATTTATGACAAAACCTGAAGAAGTTTATCTATGAATGGCGAACTTTTCTTATTTAACAACTGAAATATGCTCATTCGACTCTAACCAATCTTAATGCCATTACAAGAAACCATTCAACAATATGTCCCTTTTGAATTTGTGAAGCTGAAAGTAAAATATTTGACTACTCATATATCACAACTGTCCTAAGTGCAGACAGTTTTTAAAAATAGAATTGAGTTTTCTTCATACAACAAAACTGCTTGGTTGCATTCTCAGTGTCTTTCATTATTTACTGAAGCAGATATTAGGCTGTTTCTCATTGCAGCATGTAGGTGTTTCAGCTTTAAACGCATAAAAAGAGAGAGTGTATTACATATTTGTATGGACTCTCAGAGCTTGCATTATTGCAGATCATTGTGAGCAGAGTAGCAACTACCTCCCATTTGTTCATCATTCCTGAAGCAAGCACATCAAATGTAGTTATGGGTAAATTGGAAAGTCATTAATTCAGTCTGAAATATTTTGTACACATTGAGGATTTTGGGGGTGGAATTACAGGGAGAAGCCCACATCTGAGTTGCAGTAGTTGTATAGAAAAAGAAAGCTAAAACCATTGACCTCATTGCTTTGTAGTGGTCACCAAAGCTGCTCTGTGGATCACTGAAGATCCTCATTCAACTTGGTATCTATAAGGGAACCCTAATCTGTCCTTAATACAGAGGCCTTAATACTGAGCCTTTTTGGGTGCTGTGGTTCCCAAACATTTGTTGTTGCATCGCTGTGCACCCTGCTAACACAAAAAGATGTACAGGTCTTCTCAGTGATGCTGTGCAACCACTCTGTCCTGCAAGTAGCAGACACAGCTGCAGAGACTGTTTCTAGCAGGTTACTCTGAAATACATCTCTGTTTCTCCCCCAGTGTCCTGGTTTCAGCTGGGAGAGACTTATTTTTCTTCCTGGTAGCTGCTCTGTTTTGGATTTAGTATGTGAATAACATTGATAACAACTATAACTAGTTAGGTAACTCCTACTGTTTTAGTTATTGCTAAGTAACGCTTATATGAAGTCAAGGACTTTTTCAGTTTCCCATAGAAGCTGAGAGGGAGCATAGGCAGGACAAGCTGGCCAAAGGAATATTCCATACCATAGACACCATGCTCAGTATAGAAATGGGGGTTGGCCAGGGGGCAGGAATCCACAATTGCTGCTTGGAATGAGCAGGGCAATCGATTATCGGCTGGTGAGCAATTGTATTGCATCATTTATTTTGTATCTTCTTTTACCATTATTATTATTATTATTATTATTATTATTAATTTTCTCTTTTGTTACTGTTCTATTAAACTGTCTTTAACTTAACACATGAGGTTTTGTTGTCTGTTTTGTCTTCCCTTTTTCTCTTTTCTCCCTGTCCTACTGGGGGTGTGGCGTGGGGAGTGAGTGAACGGCTGTCTGGTCCTAGTTGCTGGTTGGGGTTAAACCATGACACCCAGTTACTCTCAAAGTAGCAGTGCCCTGAGGTACTATCCAGCACAAGAAAGGAAAACAGAAAGTATCTATATGCAGAGTGAAAAAAACCCACCTCTCTTTAAGTACCAGAACTGATTCTTTATGGGATTGTGCTACTAACTGTTTACTTAAGAAAAACTCCAAAGGGATGATCTTTTCTTTCAGGGAAGATCTATAGGATGACACTCCATATCCCAACTGAAACTTTTAATCCATATTTTAATATTTCATGGTTTTATTTTTAATCTAAGTCATTTGAGTTACTCAAGCATTAAATTACATCTGTAATATACAGGGGGGTTGTGTAATTGCTTTTAAACTGCACATCCTGTATGCTAAATGTTGATTGGTGGACTGTTCTATTTCTATAATAAAACCTCCACCATTGAAATCCCCTAAGCAAATCAAAGATAAGATAAAGCAATATAAAACTGACGGAGCAGTTGCTGGTACTGTTTACAATATGGAGCGTATTCAGTACATGTAAGCATTACATTTTGCATTTGAAATTTACGGGAGGAACCCTTGTTATGTAAAATAGTGTTGGAATTTGTTTAAGGGAAAAAGGGAATCTGTTTTCCATCATGGCTCCTTCTTTATATAACTATAATGATTCATGTTTTATAATACCTTTCTGGAGAACATTAGGTCTCTTCGCTACTATCAAACACCTACCAGGAGATTACAGTATTGCCAGAGCAATTGCTTCACTTTTGTTCCTGAAACGGCCCATTCTATTGAAGCTGTTAACTTGAACACTATGATAGGAACCTTTTTCAGAGTCCTCAGTAATTATCATCACTGACAGCTATCTAAAAGCTGGAACAACTGTCCATCTTGGATGCACAGCTCTTGGAAATAAGTTCTTCAAAAAATCAGTTGGAACCAAGGACAATTCCTGCTGGGGATGCTACAAAAGCATGTCTCTACAATGAAAGTTAACAATCAATCAGCGTTATCTGGCACATTCTCTAGACATGCAGTAAAAAAGAAAAAAAGGTCAATTTTAAAGAAAAAAGGAAATTTAAAAACTTCCATAAGCTACTTAGATTGTAAGCATCATGATTCTTTCAGGTTCACTGTTTACTCTTTTAAAACCTGTCTATCGGTACCACACAATCTATTGTTTTACTTTCTGCTGTAGACAAATGACAGGTTTGCTGTAATTTTATGAAACTCTGAGAAAACAATGAAAACTCTGTAAAACATATATTACCAGAGATTTCTGTAGGACTTTTAAAAAGGAGAGTAACAAAACACTAAAAATGAAACAATTATCTTGTGAAAGGGCAGAGTAGAGATGAATTCATAATATGCTTATATAATAAAACAAGAATACTTAAACAAATATCACATTTTAAAGCACAATGCAAGGATTGTTTTTAACTTGGTGTAAGAATAAAGTACTTTGAAAAACAATCTATTAGTAAAAATAGTAAGGCTTTAATATTGAGCCTCAGAAAACTGCATAAATACTTTATCATAAATATTTTTACCTTGTATGGCTTGTAAGCTTAAAGCTAACTATAGATTCCTTATTCAGGCCAACTGCTTCAATGTTGATAACATCATCCACTTCTGGCTCCATAGCAATGAACAGCATTGGAAACTTCCAAACACCTCCTGTAGTGCACTGTACTACGAGAGCTGCTTCATTCCTTAAAATTTCACATAAAAACATTCAATACATAGAGCAACATTATAAAACATAAACTGAGTAAATTAATGACCAAAATAAGCTTTGAGTGTATAGAACTATACTACAGTAAAATGAAAATACAGATGGCTTTAAATTGGAATATATCCTTAATTTTATGTGGCATAGTACATATCAGTTGCACTTAGACTGGAATGTAGAATAAATAGCGCTTGATATTTACAGCAAAGTACAAGAAAGGACATAATATGAGGCAAAATAATGGGCACAGCCATGAGATTTGATTCTTCTTCTGCTTACTCTCTGTTGAGTTAAATTTGTTTTACGCATTACTCTTTGTTTACTGTGGTGTTAGAGGACAATTTGGTCCAGAACACATTAGCAGTTCATATCAGAATCCAATAGATCTGACGAAGGTCTGTGTACTTTAGAAAAATTCCAGACTCTGATGTCTTCAGACCGTCTAAGACAGTTGCTGCTGTAGATTCTGAAGATACAGAAACTAATTAATTGCAGTCTTTGAGCCCTCTACCTGAAGCCTAACAGGTCTCAAGTACACAGAGATAAAAAACTAAACCAAAACAAAAAATAATAAAATGAAAAAGGACTGAGTAGAAATAAAAAGGGTTTCTAAATTAACCTCCCCTTTGACGCAATGACACCGCATAGGGTGGGTGGATAGTCTTTCCTAAAGGTTGGCTCTTTGTTTATTTCAGTTCCCTCCTGCATCCTAAAAATATGCTCTTCGCATGCAACTCATGATATTCGGCAGTGACTGCTCCCTAATCTTCCTGGTAATGTTGAGCATCTGAATTTACCGTGTGCCTGCAGCTCACTGAAGCTTCTTTCCTCCCCATACACATTTGACTGCTTCAAAAGGAAGGCACAACTCTTTTTCTCCAAAAGGATCTCCCTTTCACTGTTTGTTTTCAAAGAGGTGGGATATACTAACATCATGAAAGCAAATCCATCATTTTTCACATCACAGCTATAAAAGAGGATAATGTTTTCCCATGGACTGTTCTTACTGGGGCATTAGAGACTAATTTGAAATTCAACCATCCCATCCAGCCAAAGAATATGCACACATGCTCGTCTAGGAAACGTTTTTCAAGACCAACAAACCATCTCGTCGGCATGCTTTCCAAAAATTTTGAGAAAAACTAATTTTCATTGAAAATCTTTCAATACTCCAATGTTTAGAAGTAAACTGATGCACACGCAGACTAAGGCAGTGACTCAACAGAACCACCTAGCAGGCATTAAAAAGAAACACTCTTGGTTTTAATACCAAAGATAGCATACTGCGAAGTGGCAAGTGAGAAAATCTAAAATAAGTGATCTCAGAGGTGAAAACAAAAGGAGGAAAACAATGCAGGGAGGTGCTTACATAGAGAAGAGCGACCAGGCAGGATTTTATTGCATGTTCTGTTGAAAATTAGGAACAGGAGCTTACCTCATTGGTTTGTTAGGTGCAAACACTATATTAAAGATCAGTGTTACGATTCCAGATTCTGTATCCCGCTCTCTTTGAATCAGATGCATACCAACCAAAGCTCCAAGCTGAGATTTAATTTCATTTGATTGATATTGTAATTCATACAGAAATTCCACTGTTGTAGAGAAACCTAAAAGATACAAAAGTATGATCAGTCTGTGTGCACTCTAACCACACACAGTTGGCTGGATAGTAGTTACAATTCTTCCATTTGTTACTAAAAATGACAAGTAGGTAAAACTAGTAATTATCCAAAACTTGAGTGATTTGCTCCTGACTGCACAGCAAAATCTTCCAATTTCATATGACAGGCTATATAGTTTCTGACAAAATGGAAGCTGGAGAACGTACTTAGGAGAAGTGAACAGTAATAGCAATATCGTTCTGGCTACCACTTCTGCATTATGGTGAGATATTTCTAGTTCACCAGTCAAATGAAAATTCCAGGAACGTAATGCTATTTTTGAGTAATGCCATTGGGACAACATCACAAAAAAAAAAAAAAAGGCATTAAGGACATCCGTGCCATTGATGGCTGCAAGCCTGAGAAACAGTGTACAGAAAAATAGTGAAGATATCACTAGCAACCTCTTCTCTTATCCCCATAGCAGCTATGAAAAGGCCAAGTAGTAATGGTATAAGAATAGACAGCTGAGCTTCTTGAATCAAATGTCTCCTCCAGCTGTGATACAGAAAACTGTGATATTCAGTATGCAATTTGTGCACAGAAGGGAACGTTTCTATGAGGAAAAGAATCTCAAGCTGCTAATCTATTTAAGATTTTTACCCGTTTTATGGATGACTGGTCTTTTAACACAACCACTAAATCACGCAGATTTCATTTTACTACGAGCACATATCTCAGGGCACATTTTGAATTTGCACAGCTTAGTACAATGCGTTGTGCAGAACTCCTATGCATGCGTTCCTATATATGCAGGCTACAGGGTGCCAGTGATCTGCAGAGTTAATTTCCAAGGCCTCCTGATTTGGAATTCTAAAATTTAGATTACACATTTATTTTTATATAAAGTCCAAGAAACAGTGCGCTGTGAGATATCTGAACAAAACTTTACTTAGTTTTTGCCGATCTGTAATGCTACCCAGTGCCAGTGAGTATGGAGATGCCTTCCTGTGCTTGTAGTCCTTTCCCCTTCTCTGAAATGCACAGATTCCTTCCTTGTACTTCATTCAACTTTTGTTGCCAATGTATTTGTAACACACAGATTATCTCTAAGAAATGTAGCCACTTATATTGAAATATTTCTGACTCTTTAAAGTGTATCTTGAACACAGACGTCTGTACAATTCATGCTAGATCAGAGCTACAAAGACCTGAGCAAATTATTAGCACCAATATATGGGATTATCAGTCATACTAGATACACACAGAGTACCAAATATACAGGATTTCCAGGCATTAATCCTTCTGTTATAAACTTACTTTATTACAATAAATGTACTTTGTTACAATGAAATTAAACATGAACATTATTCCTACAGTTTATAAAATTCCTGGGATCGTCCTACATTGTTCCATGCTTTGTTGTTTCTCTATTTGAAAAATATAAGGTTTATGCCATGCATTCAGTTTCCAACACAGCCCAAGGCTTGTTGCAGTCACCCCAGACAAATGCCAAAACACGAAGATTCAGACATAAAAATGAACTTATTATGGGAGAGAAAAAATGACATCATTTGGAGCATTCCACAGTGAGAAAATTGCAACTGTTGAGCAGATGTTTCTTTCAGCAGTTATCTATCTGACACAATGCTACTCAGGAAAAGCTTATTTTGTAGTTCAGATGCTGGGAAGAAAATGTTGTGAATTGCACACTGCTTTTAGTACCCAAAGACATTTGGGGTCGGTTTGACATATGTATATAGTACTTTTTCGTCAGAAGCAATTAAATATTTATACTTTCTCTGCTCCAGGCTGTCTTGTAACCTGCTCTATGCTCATATTAAGTATTTAGTTAAAATATTTTAATATTTACAACACTGAAGGAAAAATGATGCATTTATAAGTGCCAATATTTGAAAGCTTCGTTATGCTGGTCCCTTAGCTGGTTTCGATCTACACTGCCGATCTAGTTTAGGACGGTTCAAAAAAGAAAAACGTAATTAGATTTTCATCACAGCTGCCCTGAAGACTACTATATTATCATACTATGGGAAGCCTCTGTGAATATGTTAATATTTGATTCTAGACAATTCCATAACACACACGCTGCCTAAACAAACTGGCAGAAGCTTGAAGCAAAAAAACCCATTGTGAATCATTACTAGTAATTTTTCCAAATTGTCAAATGTTCAGAGTTCTCTTGTCTCTTAGAATGAATTTCCAGTTTCAATTAAAATGGTGAAATAAATAAAACATTGGAGAAAGAATTAAGATTTTCTTTAATGCCAAATACAATATAGCAAACAATTCAAATATGCCTTGACCCTTGAGCACAGTACTTTGTACATTTTCATTCACTAGTTTTCTTTTTAAAAATCAACATTTTAATAATTTAAAAAATTCTTATTTTATCTAATGCAAATTGTAAAATACACACACAGATACAAAGTATACCCTAATTAATCCACCTTTGATCTTTAAACAGAGAGCAGCAGGGAGAGTTTTAACCACATCTGACTCAAAATGGAGATATTTATCAATCTAAACACTGGCAAGATATCAGCATGCTATTCATATACAGCTTGTCACATCTAGGGAATAGAGATTCCAGTTATAAAAAATATTACTTCCTCATATTTCCTGAAGAATATTATGCATTATTTAAGTAAGAAAAGGAGTAAGAACATGGTTTTGAGGTAATTATTCCAAGATTTTTTTTTTTAAATCATTAAACATTTCTTGTTTTGAAAGGCAATTAGTCTCTGCCTGTAAGTGTTTTCCTTTGTGTAAACAAAGACTTCCAAAAGGTAGTACTCATTTAGGCAACATTTGTGTATGCAGAATTACTGAAGCAGCTACGTTTAAAAACCAATAAGGTTTTTGAGCTATATAGCTCTACAACTTGGCTGTCATTTATTTTCAAGTGCTTGGAAGGATACTTCTTAAAAAACACTAGAATTTAAGTATTGAGGATTTGTTTGGTGGTGTTTTTTTTTAAATAGTCTCTAAGAAGATGACAGGAAACAGACCACTTTTTTTTCTTTTTATGACTCATAAGAATGATAATGCGCAAACTCCAAGGATTTTACACTCAGAGCATGTAAATTAGGCAAATGTGAGTTTTTGTAACTGTTAGGATTTACTGCAAAATGAATTAACAGATGTCATACATCTAAAAATTAAAAGATGAGTCTAACAGGTTCACAAAATAAGAACCTCAGGAATTTAAATGACTTTTTAGTGGAAAAGAACCTGTATTTGAGCTTCAAGGGAGTTAATTACAAAGACATTGAAGGGCCTACTCTCTATAGAAGGTACCGTGAAAGGCCCACTGGATGTATCTGACCAGGAATAGAGTTTCAAACCGTCATTAGAGAAGCCTTTGTACCTCCCTCCTATTTGAAAAGTGAATGAGCATTTGACTTCACTGAAGACCAGCTCATTAAACGATGTGTTTTCTGATGATAAAAATCTGATGGACACTGGCCTGTGAAGCTGCAATCTCTTGTGCATGCCTAAAGGAGATTTAACTACCTGAACTCTCTGCAAACAGTGCTTAACCTGCAGTAGACCTGGTGACATAAAAATAGGGAGGGGGAGGAACTTTCTAAAAGACCTTCCTTACTTTTACACTGTCTCCCTTTTCCAGTGAAACAGGTGGAAATGAAAGCTGTGATAGAAAGATGTTCGGACTGCAAAAATGCTTGTCCTCTATTACAGAGGCCTTTCCTTGGATAGATGCAGTAAAACAGAGATGCAAGTGAATTCACTTAACTGGCCTTCCTCACCTTCCATTCAGCAGGCTGCAATCTCACTTCCAGTTATTTAATAAAGGAGGTCAGCACAATCACAGAATACAAACGCAGAATGGGATACCCACCCATTCATAAACTTGCAGTTTCGTATTTTTCAAAAGCTAGACAAATTATTTTATTTGGTGCTGAATGTAAACATATTGTACGCTCTCACCAATTTTTTTCCACTGGTTCTGCTAATTCTTCAAGGCTAAGCATCCATTGTGGCCCTGATACCTAACAAAGATTTCTTCTCCTCTTGATCTAATAGTCTCCAAAGTGGTCTCAGTCTCAGAAACTACTGGACCAGACCTTAAGTCATCACTTCTACCAGACAGCTGGCATCTAATGCTGACCTTCCAGACCTTGTGAAATATCTTTCTTTATAACACCATTCAGCTCTCATTTGACTCTTGTCCTTTTCCTGCTTTTCCACTGTCTTCCAGGAGTCTTCACACACGCTACTGGAACTCAGCAGGCAGTGGGGAATGAACATTAAGTATGCAGTTATGCCTTACAAGCAAAAGCAGCAGCAGACAGAATACATTACTGTACAGTAGATTAAATAATTTTAATACGGTTTTCAAGTAAATATTCAAGTGAATAGCAAAAGTGAATTATAAGAGTAATAAAGGAAAAAGGAAGCCTGGTGGTCACAAACATCCTAACATTTAAGTAGACGGTATCATCTGGGCAGTAAGAAATGAATCTCATCTGAGAAGTAAATATCTATTTCTCACTGTAAAATGTCATAATATGTCAATAATAGCAGCAGAATAAACACATTGCACAAGAACCTGAAAAGACCTGGTTGTAGTTGAATATGCCTTTCAGTGAATTTCTTCACAGAGGTACAGAAGTGCTGTATGTAGAGCATTACATATATCAGCAAAGATACCATCATATATGCCTTTAAATGCCAGACAACAAATTACCTTAAATACAAAGAAATAAACGGACAACAAAGTGGTCTCCTTTTGTTGATAATATACTCATTGATCCTCAGTGCAATTCAAGGAAATCCTCAGCATAGTTCTGTGTATACATCTTTATATCTCTTCCCTGCAAATTTATTTCTTTTTCCATAACCAATTAAAGCTTTTCATCCATATCTTCAAGGCTCTGCAAAATTCTACTGTTAGCCTCATCTTTTTTTACCCTGCATCCCACTGCCTATTGCCCTAGCAACCAACTTCAACATTCTTTTCTAAATTTTCTCTTACCTTTGATTTTTCTGTTTGCTAATTTTTTCTCTTTCAAAACACTTCTTTACACCAGATTTCTACTGCTAAAGCAGATTTCTACTGTAAAGAAAGCCTTAGAAAACACTCTACCCGCCCCCCCCCCCCTCCTTTTTTTGGCAGAGTGTATTCAAAATACTGCATCATTTAGCTAATAAAATGGAAGGTTTTGAATCCATGTATTCATGGTGGGCATTTAGCACCTGCTGTTCCGTATACATTTCTGCATTCTTCCTTGCAGCTAGTTTCCATACGTTCTCTTTCTCTCTCTCTGAATCCTTTTTGGACTAATTCCCTTTTTATTATATCTGTTCATACTCCCCTCTTAACATTCTTTCTTTATTTTGATATTACTTGGCGTAGTAAATTGAAACAAAAACCTCAGGAAAAGCAAAAGGATTCTCATCAGCCCAAAGGATCTCTCACATTATCCTGCTTTGATCTGGCATTCTACTTAGATTTGTACACTGATCTATAAACGAATGTTTTAAAGGAACTGCTTAAAATGTATTCCTTTTTCAACATTCTCCTTTTTTATTTGGCATTGTCTTCATTTAGCCAGCAATTCCAGCAACTAAAGATCACATCTGTACCCGGTCACAGGCAACGTCAAAACAGCTTCTTCATGACTACATGTTATGATGTAGTCTTAATTCACACAGACATTATTTTTCCCATGGTATCCTGACACATTTGCCTCACTTTGAGTGTTGCTCCCTGAAATCAGTAACAACTCGAGTTGTCTTTTAACCTAACCATTCCATTTGTATTGTCCCACACAAATGTTAAATTGAAAACAATGTTATTTATCATTTCACAGGTTTTACCACTGCAGTCACCATGACGATGCCTATGCACTTCCAATGCTTAAGTAGTTACATTACTGACTAAAAGAAATTATGCTTGCCATTTGGAAGACCAACTTCCAACGCAAGCAAATTTCTTCAGATTCCTTTGGAGGGGTAGTGTGTTCATAAACAGGCCACCAGAGAACCTGCAGATCATGAAGCAATAGCAAGGTTGTTTCCAGGCTCTTTATATGTCGTCATTACGGCTACTCTTTCCTCCCTCCCAGCTGCCCTCTCACCTTCAGAAATATCCTAGCTTTTAGCTTTCTTTTTTATTGTTTGATTGTTTACAGGAAATACATAACTCATAGAGCACGGGTTTTGGTTTTGGGTTTTTTTTTGCTTATACATCAATGACTGTAATTACCAATTTCCTACAGGTGGTTAAGATCATACCAGTGATTTTGCCCTAATTCCTTTATCACACTCTTATGTTCAAAGAATTTTCTAGCTTTTTGTATTACGTTGTATACACTTACTCACTTTTTCTCTCTTTTCAAAATTCATTTAAACCGCTTGCTTTAGAAAGCTGTGTTACTCCTTGTCTTCCAACACAGTCAACACGTACTGTGTCAAGTATACTTCTCTGAGAGAGAAAACGCCCTTTTCCATATTTTGGAACATAACATTTCCATTCATGGAACTTTATCACTTGCCAGTTAAAACATCATTCTGCTGCTGTTTGAATGTGACTTTCCAAATGCGAATAACAATTAGATTTAGCTACCACTAGCTATTGCAGTTCCTTTGCAGTTTCCTATTAGGGTTACATGTAAAATATATGTCCTACTGAATAAGAGTAATTATGTATTTAGAAATTCAAGATCCTTCATAGTTACTTATAAAATTACTCATGTTCAGGAATACAATCCTAAAATATTGTGGGTCTAAGCATCACTTTGTTAATCAGCTGTACGGTGTACAGTGGTTTTCCTGAACTAGCGGTGATACAATAAATAAGTTTAAAATACCTGTTCCAAGAGAAAATAAGCGTTTTCTGAATACTTTTAACTTCTGTCTTGTAACTTAGGTGTAAAATTAGAACCATTTTGCTTTTATAAGAATAGATTTTTCTGATCAGCCTTGATCAGTGTGAAACAATTTTGAGTGAGAAGGAGCACTGTGGCTGATTGCTGCTAAGAATACGAATGCATTAGGCTGCCCTGACATGCAGTTCTTACTCAGCAAGGCCAGTTTCAGTTTTTCAATGCATCATAAAACACTGCTTTTGAAAATATTCCTGTATCCAGCACCATTTATTTGCCCTTTGACATTCTGCAGAGCTGACACAAACCAATCCAAAACCTCTTAATCCAAAAACTCTGAAACTCACAATGCTTGAAATAAGCTCCTTGTTGATTTTAAAGGCACTTTAACATCTCTTGAGTCTGCCTGCTACAGAATTCTGTACTTGCAGAAGCTGAAAAGATTTACAATCTGATCTGTTGTGCTACTCCTCGCTTGCAATTACAATGCAAGTTTGTTTTAGAAGATTAATAATAGCGTGTTTTTAAATGTTTTAACTTAATTAGTGGGTATTTCAGACAGACACATTACTTTACTTAATAGCAATGGAATATCTTCTCTTAACATAAACAGTCCAGACTGATCAGAATCTGGTTGCCTGTTGAACACAATGAAAACTCTGGCTTTTTTGTGTGGGACATCAGTAAGAGTGATGTAGCAGGGGAACATGTGTATTGCAAGGTTTTGGGTGTTGTTTTTTGGGGACATGTGAGAAGGACATATGCTAGCTGTTCTAATTTGCAATACATTCGTTGATTCATAGTCATCATATGGAACAGGAACCTAGGGACCAGCAATTGTTTCTGCTCTGTTTTTTTTTTAATCGCTGCATTTGTTAGAAGTTTGGATGAGAAAGATGTCAACCTAGGTTATGCTGTTTCCCAGTATCTTAATCTAAATCACTAGGCAAATAAGCATGTGTGACTATAAACTAAAGAACTTCATCCTGAAGATCTTCCCATACAAAACCAGATTTTCGTGTTTAGAAAACATTGCCCCACGTACTCAAAGCTCCCACTCAGTAGCTCTGCAAATTAAAGCGTGCTAAAAGACAAACATAAACACAGAAAAAGGTGTAATATAAGCTTGCAATCTCAGATGGAGCGATTCTCTATATTTCTTTCTAACTTGGAAGGGGATATGGAAAAATTTCCTAGGAAGTATTCCTCACCTGTTTATATAAAAGTGTTCTTACAAATGAGACAGAAAGAATCTATGTCTTCGATCACATGAATTGTTTGTAAGTTTCCTGGTGTAATTTCAGTTCTAGTATCTCTACTATGATATAATCTTTGATTTCATGATCATATTTTAATACTTCATTGAAAATTTACAAAAATGTACATTTATGCACATGGAACTTTCCACTGATGCAGATAAATTGTTTCTGGTACTGTCACTACCATCTGTGAGCAGGTCTCATAGTTTTACACTATACTATGGTCTATTAGAAAAGGATGCATTTTTTATCTTTTGACTTCTTAAATATGACCTAATCACTAGGGTCACATTCATTTGCTTCCTTTTTCTTATTCAATGAACTGCAATTAGTTACACATAAGGTGGAACATGTATAACACAAGGGAGCGTAAATTCCTCTACTATAAAACAGCTGTAATCTCATGGGAGGTATCCACTTGTGTTATTTTTTGGATACAAATAAAGTTTCAGAACCACTAAAAATTTTGTGTAGTAAATTTCTGAGGTTTCACTCTGTCTTCCTCAGGTGGCTTGAAGAAAGAGTAAGGGTTCAAGGTTACAATTTCATTTGATGTTCTGTGGTGATTCTACGTAATTTCTAGTTACTTGGCTTGTAATTTTAATTCCTAGCGGTATCTTCAAAGCTTTGGTTCATCTTATTCTTAAACTGTCAAAACTACTGGACAAATGTACCTATTTACAAAAACATAAAGTCGTGTACATTGTCCATAACAAGTGAGGAGATTTTGTTTTTTTGTTTCATGTTCATATTGGAAATGTGTAACGTGGGAAAGAAGGAGGAGATCTAGAGGGGATAACTTCATTTTCTCTAAAAACAACAATACTTGAACAGTGCAGCTTCAGAGACAGAAGAAAACAAGGACAAATAATTTTAGCACAAAAGTGACAGTAGGATGTAATTACCTGGAAATAGAAAAGCATTTGGGATAGACTTGTATGTGTGCATGTGTTTGTTACTACAGTGACTGACAGATACATTGTCTGAGGTAAATTTAGGTGTATAAACCTTCTGCTTGCTTTTTTAATGATGAAAAGCCTGCAAACACAGCTGAGACAGACAGGGAGAGCATTGGCCCACTGTTTTTCTGGAAAACCTACGAAGTTTGCACCTTAAGGCCTTTGATTTGCTATGCTTTGTTGATGGCCCATAAGTAATGAGAAAATAATGCAAAAAAACCTAGTGCAAAATAATGCAGATGGTTCATTGTTAGGTGATATGATGTTGCAGAAGCACAACTAAGATCCTGGAGAGCCGTGCTGACTATGGTTTTGACTTACAGAAGCTTTCCCAAAATATCTTTACAAAGCAAGGCTGTAGTGGTGCTGTTTCTATGGAAGTAATGCTTCCTTATCAGCCAACCAAAGAAATTACAGGAAATTCTGTGAACAAGAAATGGGAGAAATGGAACTTTGCCAACCACAATCATGTGACAATTAAAGTAATTCACATACTCTTGCAGCAAACTATATTGCTGAGATTTCCCTCAGCCACTAACCCAAAAGACATTTTTAAGAGATATCTATTTGTGTGTTCTTATTTCAGAGATATGTTATGTTGGGCTAGCCAATCAGTTCTTTTGGATTTCTCATTTTTCCTGGACATACATCATACCGAAAAGTAACACCAGGAAGAACTGAATCATTTCTGGGTTTGGTTTGTATTAGTTTGGGTTTTTTGCACTTCTGTGAAGCTGAATAAATAACTTCAGATTAGTTTACAATTGATCTGGTTCCCTGTAAGTGTTGAACGTTTTAATGGAACATGACTTTACAAGGCTTGCAGATTTCAATATTTTATAACATGAAGAAACAGAAATGAGTGACTGTCCTGTAAACACAAATATAAGCAGTTACAAACTACATTTGCTCACAATTCATGATTTCAGTATTTGTCATTATTGTTCTAGTTATATTAAGAAATGGGAGTAGGAGGGGTTACTTGTAAAAGAAGAAATTATGCTAAATTGTTTCTTTTTTAATGGACCAAGTGGTAACCTTGTATATCAACAACAGGTACATAAAGTCCTATTTGAAGTTCATGAAAATGGCTGTGCATATTGCAGTTCAATAAAGAAAAGAAACAATGCATCAAATCTCTCCTGTGTTCACACATAAATAAAGAAACAAACAGCCAGATGTTAACAAAAATTATGTAGCTGACAAAATAATCCATCTAGGCTTTTATTTCTACTCTGATGACCTATTCTTTGACTTCTACTAGTTCCCTGTTTTCCAGCAGGAGTTGGCACCTTGACCAACAAGGTAATAATCCATTACAGAGTGACCCAACTGGGGAGTTCACCCCCTTGTCAACACTTTCATGTTGCCATTGCTCATAGCTTTCACCAACTGTTAATCCAAACCCAACACTTTGTTGTTCTTTCTTCTACTTCTCACAGAGTAAAAAAATCACTTAATCGCATTTATATAGCTGTAATTGTCTCATCCTCAAATGCCATTTCAAAAATAATGCCACAATTATTCTGATAATAGAGAGATGGCTTAAGTAAAATATTGGGCCAACTTCATCATTATTATCCTTTTCATATTGCTTTCAGTATTAACCTGCTACACTTTATCAGAAATTAAATTAAAATTTCTGAATGAGAGACAAGTCTATAAGAATATTTTGCCTCCACCTGTACCGACATTTTTCTTTCTTATGCTGATAAGAATTTTTTGGTGATACCCAATTTTATTAAACTCATTTCTTAAAGGTGAGCTTCCCAAACCAGATCCATCACATCAAATTGGTATTTAGTGGAATCCATAGCAATGGCTAATATAAAATCTTGCTGGGGGGAATAGCTATTAACATGCATTTGGACATGTTGTTATTCTTCCCCTGTTCTAGAAGGCTGATTCAATTAAATTAAAGAAATTAGAGGCTTTCTGTATATTCTGATGAGTATCAGAAATTTTTGAATGTTCGGTAATTGCTACAAAATTGTATAGAATATATACATATATTCATTGATTTTGTAAATGATGAAACAAAGGGCACAGATACACTTTGCATAATGTATACCAATGTAAATTATGGATTAGTATATCTGGAAAACATTATTTAACCACTGTTGAACTGTCCACCTGTTTAGTCAGAAGTCAGCATTGCTGTGAAACTTGCACATAACAGAAAAAAAACCTTATACCTGTGCTACCCTACAGAACCTACCTGGACAGCATTATTTCCCACAGAAATTAACTTTCATGAAACCTTCCCAGAAACAAGAACCCAGGAGCAAAGAACTAAGAGCAGCCTTTGAGCTCTGAAAAGAGCTATGAATTAATAAAGATTAGGGAAGTTAATTATAAACAGTCAGCCCTTATTTACGTAATAAACTGAAGCAGTTGAAAAAGATAGCTTACAAAGGACCATTTTACAAACACAGAGGCAGAACAGGATTGATTAGTATATTTTCTCAACCAGAAGATACTCTGGCTGTGTACTCCACATGCTCTCAACACAGTCCAGATTTGTTGCTTCGAAATTTGTGAATTTCAGTCAAATATCGCTAAGTGATAATTTGTGAATGTTTGATGTTTTTATTAAACACTGTTTGTATTTCCCATTTAATATTTGAAGTAAACTAAAAAAGCTGTTTTATTAGAATAAAAAATAACAATCTTCACACTTGTTTGGATGAATCTTGGGTCTTAAATTTCCTTTACTGAAAAAACATCTCTAGAGCCATATGTAAAAAACAAACAGATGAAAAAAACATAACTATGTATTTAATAAAATTAAAATTATTTTTTAAAAGGGATGTATCATAACTGCTATGTCTAACACATTAAGCTTTATTTATTTGATGTCTGGAACTTTGCTGACTTCTGAATAACAAACTATGTCGTTTTAGCTAGACAGTATTGAGATTGTCCCCTATATCTTAAAAAATTATAATAATTTGCTGATTCAGATAGTATCTTTTGGATTGGATTAAATTGAATTCTTTTAATGTAAAAGACGTGCTTGAAGATTTTTCACTTCCCAGGAATTTATACTTGTCCAAATAATTTAAATACTGAAGCACAGCAGTAGCTGTTTAAATCTGATCTGCCAGTAATTATCATCATTTATCTTTGGATATAAAAGCTGCTTACTACACATCACACATACACTCTGATGAATCACTCTTTCAGAAGAGAAAAAAATGACAAACAGCTTGCCAGGCTGTTATCTTAGAAGTTTACGCTTTTATTTACGTTATTATTGGTAGACTGCAGAAAGCTGATATAGTACCATTAAATTTCATTCCTAACAGGCATCAAATTCATCAAGCCATAATGACATTATAATGTCATTGAAAACCATGAAAAGCACCGGAGTTATAAATGATCTTACTACCTATGGTGTAAAGCATTTCATTACCAGACTTCTTGCCTGAAAGATGCAATGTCCCAAATCAATGTCTTGCAGTATGTGCAGAAGCCAGTGTTAATAAATATGAAATATTATTCCTATGAATAAAACAAGCACTACACATCATGAATCTGTAAGTCTTTTAACATGCTGCCTCAACTTGCTCCATGCATGTTGTTCTTGTCAATTCAGATGCCACCACGTTAGAGGGAAGTAGCTCAGGTATGTTTAAGGTAGGCTACTCATATATGACAAGTCAATAAAGAGATAAGCTTGATACTCTCTAGTAAAAAAAAAAAAAGAAAAAAAAAGTAACACATTTTGATACACAGCTGTTCTCACAAGGCTGAATAAAGTTCTATAATAGTATTTACAGTTCTCCAAAGAGGCAAGAATGTACATTGAGAACTTCATGTCTTTTTATTTTACTAGATTGATCATTATCACTTTGTAATATGGGAATCTAAGATAATAATATGCCCAGACAATAAGTTATCTTTATCACCGCAATAAGAGCAAATACAAAGTTTAACTAAGTAATTAAAAATATGAACTACTCAGTAAGCATGTGCTGTGCAAGCTCTTGTTAACAGTTCAACTTCAGATCCCCTCCTGTTTTAAAAGCATTCAAAAATAAAATCTGTTTAAAGATCTGGACAGTGATTGCCAATATAGAATCACAGAATCATTTAGGTTGGAAAAGACCCTTGGGATCATCGAGTCCAACCATCAACCCCACTCTACAAAGTTCTCCCTTACACCATATCCCCCAACACCACATCTAAATGACTCTTAAACACATTCAGGGATGGTGACTCCACCACCTCCCTGGGCAGCCTATTCCAGTGTCTGACCACTCTTTCTGTGAAGAATTTTTTCCTAATATCCAGCCTAAACCTACCCTGCTGCAGCTTGAAGCCATTCCCTCTTGTTCTATCACTAATTACCTGGGAGAAGAGACCAGCACCAAGCTCTCTACAATGGCCTTTCAAGTAGCTGTAGAGAGTGATGAGGTCTCCCCTCAGCCTCCTCTTCCTCAAACTAAACAGTCCCAGCTCCTTCAATCGCTCCTCATAAGATTTATTCTCCAGGGCCTTCACCAGCTTCGTTGTCCTCCTCTGCACTCGCTCCAGCACCTCGATATCTCTCTCATATTGAGGTGCCCAGAACTGGACACAATACTCAAGGTGTGGCCTCACCAGTGCTGAGTACAGGGGGACAATCACCTCCCTACTTCTGCTGGTTACACTATTTCTAACACAAGCCAGGATGGCATTGGCTTTCTTGGCTACCTGGGCACACTGCTGGCTCATGTTCAGCCGCGTGTCAATTAGAACCCCCAGGTCCTTTTCTGCCAGGCAGCTCTCCAGCCACACTTCCCCAAGCCTGTGGTGATGCATGGGGTTGTTGTGGCCCAAGTGCAGGACCGGGCACTTGGCCTTGTTGAAGCACATTCCATTAGCACTGGCCCCTCGGTCCCATTTATCCAAGTCTCTCTGTAGAGTCTCCCTATCCTCATGCAGATCAACACTCCCGCTTAGCTTCGTGTCATCTGCAAACTTGCTGATGATACACTCTATGTCCTTATCAAGGTCATCAATAAAGATGTTAAACAGAAATGGTCCCAACACTGAGCCCTGAGGAACACCACTATGAAACTACACACCACGTATGAAACTACATTGGTCAGTGTGCAGGGCAGGTGCGTGTTTGCTTGAAAGTCATCCTTACAGGAAGGCTGTAATGTATCTTGTTTTACATTTTACAGTTTTTCAGTTCTTTGGCAGGAGAGTTTCTGTAACATGGTATTCCTGCAAAAGTTTTATTGGGCCAGATTCTAAATGTCAAAAATAAGACTGAAAAGCCAAGTCTGCCTGCCTCTCAAACTGATTACCTAATAGACTGCAATCATAGCAACTTCTGTAGACTTTTATCACTATACGATGCATTACACTCTTGACAAAGTTGGAACATGGGTGAAATCCCTTCCTTCATTTACAGCTACCTTAAACACACATTAGGATGTCTCGTCATGTGTCAGAATTTTTAAATAACATTTTTCTTAAAAATTAGGATGATTTTGAACCCAAAAATAAATGTAAGTTAAGTCTCAAAGGTGCAATGATGATGAAGGTAAAATGTAACAATGCATAATTTGTTGTACTGAATATGACTATTAACACACACCAGATAACAGAAATACCGAGCATGCAGCAGTAACAAGCATTCTTACTATTTATACGTTGTACCATTCTGTTTCAGAGAGAGGTATAATATGAAAAGTTGGTGTATCTCTGAAGCAATTGATTTTCACTGTGTCCTCTGCTGCTTAACAGTAAGTGGAAGCTATATTTTACAAAGCTTTATTGCTTCTTTCAAGTAAGGCCTCCTTCTTCAATTCATTTTGCTGCAGATATTGGCCTGCTGGTGGGAATGCATCTTACAAATAGGGACAATCTGCAGATAAATATTTCCTTGCAATGCTTACACAGATATATTTTTGCAAATTCTCCTTTTTGCTATTTTTGCTATTCTCTTTTAAAGGACTGAGGGTATGTGCGCAAGCCTCACATTGAAGGCAGATACAAAAAGAAAGGTTCAAAGGGACCTATAACTGCAGACATCCTGTTATACCAATGTCCCACATTTGCAACAGGGCAGAAATATGGACTGAGGGAAGGATTTGTCTAAACGTCATCTGTTGTCACGGCAGAGCTCCATTTGGTGAAGCATTCACCTTAATTGCAATGTTCCTAAAATAGCAAGCTATTTATACTTACCATCAGTGACCTGAACTTCTTCTTGGATGTTGGCTGGATTATTTGTATTGACCATGGCAGAATTTCTTGCGGTAGGCATAGCAGTTGCACCAGGAACTACACCAGTCAGCAGCACTTCTACTCTTCTTTCTACTCTCTGCCTGGCTCGACAGCGTATGACAGCTACAGAAAAGCAAGAACCCATTATTTGTAAAGCACCAGCATCTTGATTTTAACAAAAAAAAAATAAACGTAGAAGTTAAATGGCAGAATTCCAATATGGACGAAGACAATTAAAAGGTTTTCCCGAACACACAGTTTCTGTTGTTCTGTTTAGGTGAATCAGTAGAAAATATTGCTAAGCAAACAAAAAGCTGTTCCTAGAGTTAGGTCAGAAAAGCACTTGCAAATCTGTCCCTTTTTTGTAATCATGAAATGCATCTTCATTTTAGTTCATTTGCAAATAAAAATGATGGCATAGTTTGACATGTGCCAATGAGAAAGGAAGACTGAAAGGAAAACAAAGAAATGAAAGAATTTAAAAGTTAAATGAAAGAATATTAAGTTGCTCTTTGATTTCTTAATTTAAGAATACTGTTATTCAAACCACAGCTTGTATAGAATTATGCCAGAATAGAATCATAGAAT
Organism: Rissa tridactyla; assembly: GCF_028500815.1. Classification (NCBI taxonomy): domain Eukaryota; kingdom Metazoa; phylum Chordata; class Aves; order Charadriiformes; family Laridae; genus Rissa; species Rissa tridactyla. The sequence goes on from NC_071466.1 coordinate 94,682,478, forward strand.
CGTTTGGGTTGGAAGGGATGTTAAAGTTCTTCTAGCTCCAATCCCCCTGCCATGGGCAGGGACACCTCTCACTAGACCAGGCTGCTCAAAGCCCCATCCAGCCTGGCCTTGAACACTTCCAGGGATGGGGAATCCACAGCTTCTCTGGGCAACCTGTACCAGTGCCTCACCACCCTCACCGGGAAGAATTTCTTTCTAATATCTAATCTAAATCTATTCTCTTTCAGTTTAGATCCATAACTCCTCGTCCTGTCGCTACACTCCCTGATAAAGAGTCCTTCCCCATCTTTCCTGTAGGCCCCCTTTAGGTACTGGAAGGCTGCTATAAGGTCTCCCCTGAGCTTTCTCTTTTTCAGGCTGAACAACCTCAACTCTCACCCTGTCCTCATAGCATAGGTGCTCCAGCCCTCTGATCATCTTTGTGGCCCTCCTCTGGATTCGCTACAACAGGTCCATGTCCTTCTGATGTTGGGGGCTCCAAAGCTGGACACAGTACTCCAGGTGGCGGTCTCACCAGAGTGGAGTAGAGGGGTAGAATCACCTCCCTCGACCTGCTGGCCATACTTCTTTTGGTGAAGCCCAAGATGCAGTTGTGCTTGGGATTGCTGTGACCCAGATGCAGGACCTTGCGCTTGGCCTTGTTGAACTTCATGAGGTTTGCACGGGCCCACCTCTCAAGCCTGTCCATGTCCCTCTGGATGGCATCCCTTTCCTCCAGTGTGTTGACTGCGCCACACAGCTTGGTGTCATCAGCAAACATGCTGAGGGTGCACTCAATCCCACTGCCCATGTCACTGACAAAGATGTTGAACAGCACTGGTCCCAGTACTGACCCCTGAGGAACACCACTCGTCACTGGTTTCTACTTGGACATCAAGCCATTGACCGCAACCCTTTGAGTGTGGCCATCTAACCAGTTCTTTATCCACTGAGTGGCCCATCCATCAAATCTATGCCTTTCTAATTTAGAGACCAGGATGTCATGCAGGACAGTGTCAAATGCTTTGCATAAGCCCAGGTAAATCATATCCATGTGGGATTTGACTAGAAAAGTCCCTGAGCAACCTGATCTAATCGGACCTGGTTTTGAGCAGTTGAGTAAGGAGTTGGATTAGGTGTCCTCTGGTGGTCCTTTCCAATCTAAATTATTGTATACTGCTTTGACTCCACAAGAATGAAAAAATATTGTGGATGATTCTCCATTTGTAATCACTTTTATAAGATAGCCAACTTGTAATCTACTTAACATGTACTACATGGGTTGTGACCACTGATCATTTTAATTGGTCTCATGAGATACTAAGCCAAGTGACTTCCAGAAGTTTAAGTACATTAAGATGCAAATAAGAATGACACTAAAGATGAACTGCCTAATATACTAGCAAAGCAGCTTTGGTTTTTGACATAACAGCTTGTAGCCTCCAGGCAATTTCAATAAATGTCTGCATTAAGAGAAATGACAATACTATTTTGATCATTACAAAAAACAATGAATTAAAAACAAAATAGTTTTCTTGTGAATTACCTGCTTTGGATTCACATCTTACAACTGGGATTTTTAAAAAGTCCATTTATAACTGAAAACTACAAGCTTTCAGAATCAAGGAAGGAATGGAATCTGTTTCATAAATATACTTACAAACAGGTATTTTAGTTTTCCAGGTCATTTTTCAGTGAAAGATCTAGTACTTCCTTAGAAAAAAAAATTAGCCCAACATAACATCGCGATGGCCAAAAGGAGGTATGTATTCAAAATGAATGCAATGCTCCTTGTATGCATTACAAACATTTACTGAACATAAACTAGTGGATAATACGCTTACTTATAAATATGCTGAAGTTTAGTTTTGCTATTTTAAAGAAGCATTGAGGAGTTAACTTTTTGATCATATGCAGACATGATGTCACTTAAGCAATTTATGAATGCTAACAGTTTTAATTCATAACTTCTATATACCCAAAGAAAACAACAGCCCAATAAAAAAAAGGGAGATTTATCTGAAAGTCTGCCAGTGAATTACAGAACAGCTTTAAATATCCATAGTTTTGATGCTAATGAGACTCGTTAAAACCATCATTTTGGGCAACAGTTGATTGCATGATAATATTCTGCTTCATCCCTTAAGGTATTAAAGTGGAAATTAAGGAGATGAAATCTCTAATTAATACCACATTATTGGCATTTGTCTGGAAGTAAAGGGTCCTTAAGTAAATTAAATTAATGACGGTAAAAATATCTATTTCTATAGCTTTCTAGAAGTTATTCTTGTATCTTAGTCTATTTAGTGTAGAAAGGTACTACATTCACTCATCGGAAGACAAGATGAAAAGACAAGTTGGTGTAAAATTGTCCCCCTCTACACCTTGAGCTTTAGTTTCACAAAGGTTATAGATTTAAAAAGCAGTTCACAATTTCTGTTTCACAATTCTGGGATTATACCACACCTTTAAAAAATAGGTACATCAAAGTTATAAACATTTACTTTCAAAAAAAAAAAAAAAGAACAAAACCCCTATGAATGTCACTCACCTTTTAACGTTCGTTTACTTCTCAGGAGCAAGTGGCAAACTTACTGCTTTTGACACTACTCTATATTCTGGTTTTGATTAAGGGACTAAATTCAAGTTCTGAGAGAAACAGTGGACTTCTACTCCAATATTTGGTACCCTGTAAACTCTCCAGAAAGGTGTTCTGAGTACGCAAGCAGAAACCTACCCTTGTGTCAGCCTTTTGTTTGATTTACCTTGAGTTCTCTCATTAACTGGGACAGTGAAGAGCACAAGCCTTGAGCTTTTCAGCTGCTCCTGGCTCCTTTTATCAACAATGAGAACAAAATAACAGATCTAGATTTGCTTTGTAGGTTGGGAAAGGAGATTTTATTTTTAATATGCAATTTTATCTTTTTTTAAGATGTAGCAAATACTGCTGCAAATTCTTGTGATCAAGAAGGTGAGAACATAAATGACTATTTATTTTTCTGAAATTTATTGTTTGAGGTTTTTTCAATCATTACCTACCTGGAACTAATTTCTGCTGTGGTGCTTCAGGTATTCCATGAACCGGATAGATCCAGAGTATTCCCTGAATTCCCCCATTCTCTGCTACAGTAACACTCCTTGGAAAATAAGCGAAGAGTATAATTATAGTAGACTGCTGAGAATTTTTTTTCCAAAGTAATCTAGACTAAGAGTTGTTGGAGAGGTGAGACTCCATTTTATTATATGCTGTAATGCTAAACATAATCTAAGAAAAATATGAAATAGAATCCAGAATCAGAATAGCAATAATTTACATCCTCTTAATGTCTTCATATATTATTCTGCCAGGATATGAGAACATTTGGCCTGATCTACTCTCTCTTATGTCATGTCTACACTGAAACAAAGTTTATACAGTTTATGCATTACATAAACACACCCACAGGAGAATCATTATTAGACCAAATATACTGAAAAATTAGAGGCATCTAAGAGCTTTCGTTTGCTCAATATCCATAACTGCACTGGCAGCTAGTACTTTACATTTTCTTTATTTAAAGTTAGAAAAGATAGGTATCGAAACAGATAAAAGTCTTACCCTAAATCTGCACACTTTGCAGGGTACATTAAAAGCTTATGTTGGATAACTATTGCCCTCAATATCAGACACTTGATTGCCCTTGGGACCTACACACCAATAGCCAAAGGGGAAAATGATGATAGGATTGAGTATCCTCAACTACTTTTTTTTTTTTTTCCTATTAGAATAAATTACCTCTTTAAGTCTTTATTTAATTCAGCAGAATCCTCATAAGGCCAGTTTTCACCATTTTCCCTCATTACATGAATTACCACCACAGCCTCATACATTTTCATGGTATCTGGCATGAATAACACCGGGATGTCCAGTTTTCCTTTCGGAGCTAATCGAGTTCCTGTAAAATAGAACAGATTGTTACGGTATTTTGAAAGTTTTGAAAACTATTTATATAATTTTACTCATACATTTCCTTTTTCCTTTTTGATACATCATTTAACATTTTATTATAGTGTACCATTCTCCCTGTGATAACAAATTTCATTTTACCCTGCTCATGATACAGCCAAATCTCATCCTATAGTAGCATTTGTGGCCTGTCTTCCTGTAATAAGGTACTTTGTGATTCGATGTCCTGAATAGAGGAGTTCACATAAAAGTGTTGCTTTACACTTCTGTTTACTGATAAAACTTTGAAATGAGACCCAGGGAGACTCTGAAGGCCCAAAACAATACAAGCATGATTAAGTGAACATCCCATATTTAATATTCAAAGGCCATGATTTTCTAGGGCCTAAGTCACATTTTTTGAGCATCTGTGCATTGCGATATAAGAGAGTAACACTGCATAAAAAAGATAAATCCAAAAGCAATTGTTCATGTTCAAGACATAATTGAAATATATTTGAAAGAACCTACATTATTATTATACAAGCCATGTCTCTTCTGTACAATTTTTCATCTGATTGATTTTGCTGTTTTAAAAAAAATCCAAATGTATGATGTCTGTAATGAAGGTGGCGTGACACATTGCATTTGTAAGGGCCTTCTTCCAATGACTTGCCAGCCTGCCAAGTGTCAGAACATCTACCTCAGGGTGTGTTCCAGCTATTTCAGAAATAACATTGTAGAAAAATTACACCAAGTAGAACAAGTAAATCACACCATCTTTTCACTATCAAGCTCCTTGCCTTGAAACGAATTCATGAAATTTGGTGGAACTGACATCTTGGGGGTTACGGTTTCAGCTGTAATTGTATCTGCAGATAAACCTCTTAGTTATGAGTAACTACTCCTACATTAAGCTTTGAATCCATTTCTGTGATAATTTTTCATGCCTGCTACAACATACACATGATAATACAGGTCTATGAGTATCATTTGCTGAGAATGACTGAATCTGCTCAAGTTAGTATTCATGGGACAAGCAGCACTGTCCCTGTGTCCCTGTGATTGCTGCTTCTGATAACCACAGGCTGCCGTGTGCTCAAAAAATGTCAGCAGGGAAGCTTTATCTTGTGCTCGAAATGTTCACCTTCCTACAGCCTAAGAGGCTTGAGGGTGAAGACCTCAGCGCTAAGAGCTGTAGCAGAGTGGGTGATAAGAAAATTGTAATGCAGTCTTGGGAAGGACCAAATATAAGAAAGAGGCGAATGCACAGAAGTTTGGAAATAAGGTGGACGTGTAAGGAGGCAGAGTAAAAGGATGACAGACAGGAATGGCCAGAAGCAAAAAAGGTCAAGTAAATCACAGCTGGGCAGGAGAGAAGGGTTTGAAAGACAGCTCTCCAAAACACAGAACAAAAGCCAGGACTCTTCACCTGCACCAACCTTCTCCTAGCATTTAATTACAAAGTCTACTGGACATTGCAGCTTCTATTGCTACTTCGCAATCTGTTGTTGATATCGTTTATTCCTTCAACACAAAGAGCAACCTTGAATAAAGATATCCAAAGTAGCCCCGGTAGACTAACAGCATATTTAAATTACTAAATTGCCCTTTCCAGAATGATTACCTTTATGAAGTATTATCTTGTACTGTATTATGTAGGTACTTCCTATAGTATATAACACCACTGAAGTCAATGTGGGTCTGTAGCTGTAAAGCTTTTAGCTAGAAAATCTCTTAAATTAAAATAAACTAACCAAATTAAGATTGGAAAGTCAAGTTTAAATTAGGAAGGTTGGCATTATTTAAAGACAAATCATTCTGTTTGCAGGATTTCTACCTCTTTCAGTAACAATGCCTCAAGACCTAAAATACAGACCACTGCCTATTTTACATGCCACAAAGAGCAGGGAATTCTTGCCTAAATATATCTGGATTTCTGTATGTAAGAGGTTTATCATGCAGTAGTTAGGGAAATTAACCAACTGCTTTGCACTCACGATGGCTTAATTTTTGTGTATTTGTAGAAGTCCACCATGGCATGAGCAATTTGTCTTTGATAATTACTTGAAATAGCTTGAGAATATCCTAATCAAAAATCCATTAAAAATGCTAATATCTAGATGAAAAAATAAATTATATTTCTTCTTTTTTTCTTTTAATACAGATTTAAGATTTTTCTTTAGATCTTACTCTCCCTATTTGATGCATTATCTATCAAGTACATACCCAAGATTTAAAAGATATATAATATCTCTATATAGATATCGTTGGTGATAATGTGATCAAAGCTTTTTTGAAAACCTTTAAAAATTAGCAACTAATTTTTTAATCAAGTTCCAGAAATAAATAAGATGACCACACACATTGCTTCCATATCGTGAAAATATCTGAGCTCGGTTCCATCCCTCTGGAACAGAAGTCAGCTACAGCACTGAAGCACTATTCTCCCTCTGTGAGACAAGAGGCAGGTCTCTATCATGATTTCCCCACTTTGGGCCTACTCTGGTGTACTTAAAGCAGAGGTCTGTAATATCTTTAAAACAGAAATTTATTCTTCAGGATATATTTGCAATCAGATTGCCTTGAATCCAAATACATGCATACCAAAATAGCATAATCAACAGCAGTATGTAAGCACTTTGTAACACCATTATGGCACATCCAAACACAATGTATAGACATTTCAGTTACACTTGTGAGCAGTGTGACCACCAATGAGGAAGTTGCATGTAGGAGGTATCCAGGTAACAGAAGTTGCAAGATGAGGCACAAGGCAAGAAGAAGGGACTGCAAATATGCAGAACATCCTGTTGAATATACAAGAGGGATGACTAGTAAAAGCAAAACCAAAATAAACATCATAGGGAGCGGCTGAGGTTGCCCTTTGGAGGTGGAGTGGTTCAAGAACCATAAAGCACTGACCAATGACCAAGAAGAAATGGAGAAGAAAGTTGACAGGAGCATTTCAGATCCAACTTCTCTCATCAGAGTTGTCCTTCTCTCTCAAGTCTGATCACTTTCATGAAGAAACATCAAGGACCCAAACGATCACTGCTAACTATATGGCATCAACTTCATGGCATTGTATACTTATTGCTAACTTAGGATATGATTGTTAAGGAATAACACTTTTATACATGTAGTAATAGTGATTAGCAGTGTGTAAGAATTACTCATTAGCATGAAGTTTATCGTTAATAAATGTAAGGTTTTGTTTTAAAGTTTAAAAATGGCCTAATCTGTCAGTCCTTTAAACATTCCCATCACAGAGATCTCAAATTCCTTAACAGTATACTTATATATGTGTATATATAACTGCATACACACTACGTGTTCTGTGTACATACATAGAGATTGTTGTATATAGTTATATATACACACAGAGAGGCACGTTTGTCTACTCTGTTGCAACACTGGGCAACTCTATCTGTGGTTTGCAGCCATTTCTTTCTTGGGTACTTTCTCTCTTTTGTCATAAAATCATAGAGTAGTTTGGGTTGGAAGGCACCTTTAAAGGTCATCTAGTCCAACCCCCCTGCAATGAGCAGGGACGTCTTCAACTAGATCAGGTTGCTCAGAGCCCTGTCCAACCTGACCTTGAACGTTGTCCTTCTGGGTCTTTGTGGCTGGCTGCTCCTCAAGTTGCTGAAAGTCTGTGAAGGACATAAGACCTTCTCCCTTCCCTCAAAAGTGCAAAAGCAGCTTCAGCTCACCACAAACCACTTTGTGTTCTTTGAAAACACTCCTCCTGCCTTTTCCCGTATATGTAGGAAAACGCCAACCCAGCTCTTTCGTCAGTACACCTACTGACACAGCAGATAATAAAATGTATGTGGGCAATTTTAGTAAAAATCAGCGTGACTGCTCAAGTCGCTTCTATTTCTCTGTGGACCTCATGTATTCTGCTGGGAATACCAAGAATGTATTCCCTCTCCATGCCCTCTACAGTGATGCCCATACACTGCAAATAACAAATTGCTGCTACATCAGCATCTTACTGATTGCAAAATATCCAAGTAACTGTTCAAGCTAATTTTTAGTCTATAGTGTTTTACCAGAATAATATACTCGAGATGATTTGCAACTTTAAAAAAAACAACACCAAAACAAAACAAAACCCAACAGAAAACAAACAGAAAACAAACAAATCTTCTCAGAAGTTATAATTTAGAATAGGGTTTTACTAATTTAATTTACAACTCTCTTAACATGACAAATAGAACAGACTGTAAACTAATACCTAGTTACACTATATATGCATTCCATATACTGTTTGAACGTAGCTTAACTATGGCTGTTACAGTACATAGTGCCTTGATTTTTAATATAAATTTTAATACAGAACCCATATGATAGCATTCTGGGTCATTCTGGCAGAAAATTGGTTATTAAAGATCATGAAAAGACAAATTTTATAATATCACTGTTGAAACAGAATGTGTTCACATTTTTAATATAAAAATCTTCTTAGTAGAAGCTGTTCATAATGACGGTAATTTTTAAATCACTGGGCTTGCCTGCAGCTGTCAACTAACCAACTGATCATTAACTGCTAGTAGAGATTTATTTCCTTATGATTTTCCTTAGTTAATAAGACAGATGAAATAGGCTTAATTGCAAAAATCTCACATTGCTTCATGCTTCTCTTTTCTCCTTCCCATCTATGGACAATATATCAATAATATGTATGTGGACAACTTTAATACAAATCAGCATTACCAACCAAGTTGCTTCTATTCGCCTACGGACCTCAAACACTCTGCTACAGATACCAAGAACTGATCCCAACGACTGATCCCTTATCTTCACGTAAATATTTTATTCCAATGAGTATCCACATATTCTTCATAAGAAATCCATACAGAGGCTCTTTTCAGAATAAAGCTGCATCATATTTGGTAAAAAGCTTTGGGACAGATTTTGATAATACCCTACTTCTATTTCACTGTCCTACAGGCCATTAGGACACAGAGATAGCAGAGTAAGCTCAGCTGACCCTTTAAAAGACTGCAGGGATCCGTGTGCTCCCTCATTTCTTTTTTAGGTAAACTGTTTTTAAGCTTTTCCTTGCCTCCAAAGGCTGGTGGAGAGAACTTATTCTGTAAAAGACTCCTTGGGCACCGCGTCCTTTGACACTTGAGCCCAGAACTGAATTAGATAATTAAGCCAAGAGCAGCATATTTCAAATTCCCTGCTTCACTTCTATGGGCCACTACACTGTTGTTGACTTCTATGTAATCTTTGTGTCAGACCTAGAAAGCATAGCACTGTGATAGCTAAAATAGATTAATGAAGCAGTAGATCCCCATAGCTGGGATTTTATTTGGAAGGAATACAGATGGGTAAGAACGTATTTGCTGCCTCCACAGTAGCTTAGGAAAATGTTTAAGAGCAAGTGTCCCCAGGCAGTGCGACACTGATAAAACTGTGCTGGCAATGAGCAAACTTCCCTGCAATATCTTTGAAAAGAATCATCATCCTCTCATCTAACCTGATCTTAAAGCCATGTATTTTTCATATTAGTAAGGTACTTTGATGGCAGATTTTCTAGATGTTGAAAGGACTATCTGCTTGATGCACTGCCGTTAAGTCTGTAGCATCTCAGAGTGCCTCCCATCAATTGTACCCAGCAGAATGGCACTCAGTTCAGATTCCTCTAATTGAAAAGGAGAGATGAGGCAGAACTCAATATGTCTTGTTGAAGTCTGACGGAGAATCATTTAAGAGTGGGCACTTTTGTTTGTTTGGGTTTTTTCCTTGATAGTTCTTCCATTAAAATTATTAGTATAGAATCATTCCAGTTAAAACCACAGACGGCCCTGCTAAAATTAGCTCTGGCCATATAAATGTCAACCCAGTATAAGCAGGTCTGTTTTCTACAATTATCCTCAGAATCTGGAAAGGGCAACCTCCAAAATATTCACAGACAGCAGCTGCTGCTGAGGAAGGATTGCTAATTCTTTCTCAAGGAACTCATCCAGAAAAGGAGGACTAATATCAGGCAGTAAAGAGTGAGATATTGCCAGCACTCCGGTAGGTATCTGCAATACATAATAAAAGTCAGGCCTAGGTATTCTTCATTTATTTTCACCTGCTAGAAGAGATAAAAGTCTGGCTTACATATGAAGACTAAGATTTTTTTTTTTATACCAGCTCTTTCAAATGTGGTTCAGTGCTAAACTCCAAGAGTTTAATAAAGAACGGGCAGCATTTCTGCCTCAGCTGTTAATAAGGGTGAGTTTTGGTTTTTTTTCAGTGCTTTCAATAAGGCTACTTGAATTTTTTATTCCCTTTCAGTAAAACATGATCACAATCCCTCATTATGGGTTCTAATTAACAAACTGTGAGAATGCAGCAGTCTGTGTTAGTTTTGCTAAATCAGTATTATAATTAGTCAGTCTCAATGCGTAAATATGAATAAAATTTTCTGGATTGACAGCCATCACACAACAGCCAACAGCCTCCATCTGTGGAGATATTAAAAACTTGACTGGATGCAGTCCTGGACAACCTGCTTTAGATGACCCTGCTTGAGCAAGGGAGGGGTTGGATGGACAAGATGATCTCAAGAGGCTCCTTACAACCTAAACAGTTCTGTGATTCTGTAATTCTGTGGTCATCATAGATCACTATGCTTTGTCTTGTTTCTGGAAGATAATTGGTTGATCAGTCTTTCATGTCCTCTCAGACATGAAGAGCAAAATCCATACAGTAAGTATAACTTGATCTAAGTTACGGTTTCTCAGGGCACATATGTTATATTAAAACTCCTATTTGCATCTTCTCTGGCTTGAAGAAAATGGAATGTAATGACTTCAATTTAGTTCAATTTATACACAATAAAGTAAGTAAAAGAGCTAATACAATAAGTATGCAAAATGCTAAAGGTTAAATAAATCTCGTCCTGCTTTTTAATGTTTACCTCACCATTTTCCTTCCCTCAGTACAGTTTATTTAGGTAGGTGGGATGCAAAAGAGGTTCCTTTCACAGATGCCCCACAATGATTGTATTTCTAGGAGGACTCTCTGCTTCCTGAATTATGGATTCTTCCACCAAAAGTTAGGGTTGTCCTTTCCCCTGCCTCTGAACGCTTCACCAAATCACAGAATGGTTGGAGTTGGAAGGCACCTCTGGCAGATACGTGGTTTGTCCCACCTGCTCAAGCAGGGTCACCTAGAGCTGGTTGCCAAGGACTCCGTCATGTCCCAGAAGGCTTTTGAATCTCTCCAAGGACGGAGACTCCACAACTTCTCTGGGCAACTTGTTCCAGTGCTCCGTCATCCTCACAGTAAAAAAAGTATTGCCTTATGCTCAGATGGAAGTTATTGTGTTTCCTGTCAGTGAGCATCACTGAAAAGAGCCTGGCTCCATCCTTTTTGCACCCTCCCTTCAGGTATTTACATACATTAATAAGATCCCCGCTGAGTTCCTTAGTAGAAAAAGTTAAGTCATTAATATGCAGCTCAGATGCTAATAAACAATTTCACAAATGACTAGTTAAAACTTGTGAAGTTGCTTTAAGAAATCAATGGCACAAATAAAGGAATGAATACTTGAGTCTTTAACTGAAAGGCTTCACATCATCACTGTCATAAGCACACAATAAAATGTATTAGATACAGCATGGTTATAAGATTTGTTTGCCATTTTATGAATCTTGTGTTAATACAATTTTGTATACTTCTGGCAGAATCTTTCTGGCTTATTTCATTAAGAGATTTAATTTAGAAGAATTTCTTTCTGGTACAAAATAATGGATACAAGTTAAACATTTGCTATTTAGATTAAAATAAATGGATTGAGAACAGGGCTCTAATTAAATATGTTGTTTTATTTAATGCAATTTATTTTGTTTTTAAACGAAGCGTGTCTAAAAGGCCAAGCATAATGTTTCCTTTTCATTTATAAAATTATCCTTCTCTAACTAATAGCCAATAGTGCAGTTGCAGCCAAAATCAAAACCATTATTTTGACAGAAATACCTATTACATTTGTTTATTGTTGAAATGCAGTAACAACTAAGCTTACAAGGGTTAAGCATACTGAGGGAAAAATTTTTTCTAAGTACTGTAATTGACTTCTTTAGTGATAATCGAAACAAGAAAAATTACACTTAACTCTGAGAAAATTTTAAAAAATACATGTAACAGACATCATGAAGATCACACTCTCTTCTTGAGGATAAATGGACAATAATTTTTTTAATCCCCACTATCAGATTATCACTTAATGTATTTCAGAACAACATCTCCATCACTGCCATATCACATCCGATTATAAAATTTGGTGTAAAAATGTTCTGCAGTAACACTGAAATTACGTAACCTCCTAAACTGGTTTATCACAGAACATCTCTCATCTCTGAAACTCTGATACCTTCAAGTTTATCTTTCGGTAGGTGTTACTGACCTGTAAAATCTAAAAAAAAAATTAAATTGCCTAACATTCATATATATGCCACATTAAATTATTTTTTCTATCTTTGCTGTTACATTATGCATTTGTCTTGGCAGCACGGGATATCTTTGCAATTTCCCTTCAGAAGTCCTGTGGTGATGGATTTTGGGTTCACTTTACAGAAATCCAGTTGGCCAGCACATTAGGAAAGACACATGTGGATGGCAGGAGATGAGAACAGCAAGAAAGCAAGGTTGAACAGCAGTACACAACAACACATAAGAGACACATCAGAGAAAGAAAATTACTGTGAAGACAGGGAGCGGTGAGCAATAGGGCTGGAAAAACAAACAAACAAAACACCTGAGGGACCCAAAAAAGGGTAACAGGCATAGACAGTAAATTGCAAAATGATGCTATGGCAGAACGAGTGGAGGAGGCCAGACTGCATTATATGGAACTCATTTGGCAGTGGGAATGCCAAATAGATAAGAACTAAAAGTGAAGAACAATAATCAGAAATGAGAGTAGTAAAAGTTTTCTAAATGTTCTATGGTCCAACAGTTTTACCAAAACTTTATGGTGGACTGGCAGTTCCTCTTGCTTTTTCCTTCCAATCTATTTTTCTCCCTCCAATAATCTGATAGACAGTAGATCTATCCCCTCTTCCTTTGACCATTTTATACATTTGAAAATTATCATCTTTATTTCCCTGATGACAACTTTATGTTGACAAAATTTTGTGAGATCATCCAGGCATCCAAAATCTAAAGGTTTTGCAGCACAGTAATGTCCTAGATCCACAGTCACAGAAAACCGGAGGCATACTGCAAAGTCAAAGGAAAAAATGCAAAATCTCTTCTACATCAGCACTGTAAACAACGTACCACTACACCTTTTCTCTGAATGATTCAATTTGTGACACATTAAAAAATAGGCAAGTATAAACTCAGTTACATTAGGTCAATTGGTGCTTCCTTAACTAAATTTTCATTTTATTTCTGCACACATTTAAATATAACTCTGATATTCTCAAGAGAGATTAGTTGATTAACGATATAGAAGAAAGACCAGAAACACAGTGGGGATGGAGAGGGATTGCTGAGGTGAGTGGAGGGCTAGTCATATTTTTTAGAAACGGGATCTTACATGTACTGTCCTACTGTTGTAACAGGAAAACTATGGCCCACTCATATTCTCTCCCCCTTTACTACAGTGAATTAACTGTATTCTGTATACAACAAAACAGCACTCAATAACCTGCATAAAATCTTAACAAAACCTAGAAAATAACCACAAAAATATGTGGAAAATGCAAGATCCACACAAGAAATGTCATATGCTCTGTCAATACGTGTGACTTCCTTTCTAGTGCGCAGCCACAGAAAACCCACCAAACATTATTCTTTCTCTCTTAAAGAAAGTTCATGTTACCCTAAGATAAAGTACTAGCAAGTAAATTAAGACTACGACAGCTTCCCCTTTTCTTAATCTTTTCTAGAGCCAAACACGCACAAAAACGTCTTGAGTCCATGGTTGAAAGGAAGCTGTAATTGGTTCAGTTCAGGCGTAATCGAATTTTTGACATATGTCAAATATCTGATTATTTTTGACATATATTTTTACTTTCATTTTAAACTTTTCTTGGATATACCTATCTCTTAGTCTGATCTCTGAAAGCACAGTCAAGTTCTGAAGCTATGGCAGATTTTAATCAAAATCTGCAAAATGTTGTGAAATCGGTAATGACACTGGTGCTGTTACATCCTTCTACTTTTTATATACAACCAAAAATTGTACTGCTTGTTACAGGTTTCCAGGAGAAATATCACACTTCATACAGCAGACAGTAACTGGAAGTATATATATATATATATGTCTCCAACTGACTCTTAAGTGAATGGGACAGAATGATTACTCAGCACTTTTGCCTTTTCCAAAGTTGTTTGCTTGACATAGTTTATAAACTTTTGAAACAGCCAGTTTAGCTATTATCCTCCACTGTGAGTCACATATATATGTTTCCTGAGTTATGCATTTTCATAGTCTTAATATTTACACTCTTCATCACTCAAGGTTTACAGGTTTCTGTAGTAAGGCATAATTGACCTCTACACTGTTTTTTTGTTTTCTTAGCACTCAAGAAAACAGACAATGTTGGTAAGAAGGATCCCTCCTGAAGAGTAACTTTTTCCCATTAATTTGACTTGTGCCATAATACAGTAGTTCTGTGAATGACAGAACCCACAATATGCTGCATGTATTTCACAGCTAAATACTTCCCGTAGTAGGAATATTGTTTCTACTGGAGGGAACATTTCTGTAGCCCAGTAAATATGGTTTCCTTCATTACTATTAAAAGGCTTTTTAGTGGCCTCACACAGCAGGGTCCAAGGATTTGACTGACATTTGCCTGGGCATAAGTTGGGTTTTGCTTCTTTTATTTATGATAGCAATTGTTTAGCAGTCAGGTTTGGTTTAGGATATTTTGAGTTTATAGAGATATGAGTAAACATCTATGCAGACTGAATTATCTATGATACTAGAATAAAAAATGCTTTGCAAGTGTGTAAGCACAGGATGGTACCAGATGTCCAAAACCATAAACACATATCACAACGGTTACTACAAGAATACTATCTTCTTAAACCAAAGACGAGAATAGAAAACTGAATAATGGAGAACCAGCAAAGAGAAAGCTCACTTATGCAGAAATAATGCATAAAAATAAATCCAGCCAGATCCCAAAATTGTTGAGGAACAAATACTTTACTAGCCTTCCAAGCTAGTTCCAACAAGTTGGACCTCTGACGTCTCCATCCAACCTCTGCACCTAGGGAGGAGTGAGCTGTCAAGCTCAAGAGCCAGAGGGAGACCAGAAGGACGAGCATTAAACCAGAAAAAAAAGGGTAGATAATAGGAAAGCTTTTCTGTGTAACAATTTTAACTATGTTAACAGAGGCTTTTCTGTGCTATGAATTATGCTGTTCTGGCTATGAATGGTAGTGTTATTATAACAAGACTAACAATAACTTTTATTAGCCTGTCAAATTAGACAAACAAGACATTTTTTTTCTCTACTAATGTACTCTTTTGCGCACTGTGTTTTGTGTGCAAAATCCTAAAACTCAACATGTGCCAACGCCAGCCTCAGTGTTAACCCCTGAAACTTGTCAGCAGATAATCTCTAGATTCAAACAGTCTGAAGAAATTAGTTACACCTATTATTCAGCCTGAAAAGAAAAGAAATGAGGCTTAAATGAAAATATATGGCCAAGCTCCTACCTATAAAGCAGAAGAGCAAATAAAATACAAAAGACAATTCTAGATTACTTGCATTTCATTCAAAACCTTAGGCAGAACAATGGTTTTTAGAGATGGGGGCTCAGCCTTTACATAAGCTGTTCTAAAAGCCCTCTCCTTAACCAAAACTTTTCTCAGCTTTGCAGATGGAATTTCTCTGTTCTTGTCCTCAGAGGTAAAATATTCCAACGTTAGCCAGAATACCGCTGCAATGCAACTGAAGTATTTGGGTTTTGGCTAGGAGCTGCCGTCTTCAGAGAATATCCTCAAAGCTTGAGACTTCTATTGCCCTGAAGTTACTTCTCTCTATAGAAGTTTTACTTCACAATTTTGAGCAGTTTCTTTCTCTCAGACAGCAAAATAAACATTTCAAAACCTTTGCTTTACTGTGTTTTATATGCTACACAAATAAAGTAATATTAGCTGCAAAATAGTTCTGTTTGGTTATTTGGTTTTAGATGTATTGTGGACTTTCTATGGAAATAGCACATGATGCATTAACAATAGCAATTGATAACTTGGTACTTAAATCAAGCAGTCTTCATGATGCTATGAGTTCAAGATGTTTCTTGTGGCATAATGCAAATGAAAAAGAAAAAAATAAAAATCATGGACTCTGAAAACAAGGTTTCAGGACTCAATTTATAAAACTTTATGTAGGAAAGAAAATCCCTCAGAGAAGGCAAAGAACCTTAATTTATTTTACACTTATTAGCAAGTCATTTTGATTACTTCCTTGTTCCAGGAGAAAATGATGTCAAATAATGGCCTGAACGTCATTGCTGTTGGATTTTATTATAGTGTTAGGAGTGAGCACTGCTTTAACTCCTTTTAGAGGCCATCAATCATATGTCCAGGATGTCAATTTTAAAGAATACATCTTATGTTCTCATTGTGATCATTGTCATGCAAAACCTGCTCCAGAGTTTGTCAAGACTACCACAAAACAGTAAGTTGTCCTAGAGGAAGTAAAGAAAAAAATATAAGCAATATTTTAATATATAAGCAATATATAAGCAATATTCTTTAGCAAGAAACTATGTTGAGCTGTCAAGTGCCTTTCTACTTCAGAGACATTTTGGATTTTTGTGGCCAAACTGGTAATTCACACTGACTTGTTCTTTTTTTAATAAGTAATGCTTTTTGACAGAACCCATACATACCGTACTCATTTTAGGTCCATAGGTCTCAAACTACAAAATAATTTATTTTTCAAACTCTGAAAATTCTCATGTCTACACAATACCATTTTTTATAGTCACTGTGGTATTACATGCTATTTAGGTACATCTCTGCCACCCAGTCATTATACCTCATAAGGACACATCAGTTTAGATATATGTTTGGAAATATTTTTCCCTGCTGCAAAGATCTGTTGGATCAGTTAACGTGGCACATATCTACTCACCTGTCAGGCTCTGAGATACAGATACAGATCATATTTAAATTTTATTAAGACTTCATTTAAGTCTCATAACATTTTATCCCCCGAATTCCTGTGGTTAATATGACATCTATTACGATTCTCCTGGTTTCCTGAGGGGTAGTTGAAATGGGGCATGAGTTTCCAGTCCTAAAGACAATTAGCAGTTCTTGGTTGGGGATTGTGCATTGCTTCCTGTTGTGTGAACAAGGTTGAAATCAACTCTGTAGTCGTAATTTAGAGCAAATCGTAGTAAATAGTCCAAAAATCCAATAAATATATGAGTTAGTGGCCTCTTAAATTCAGAGAGGAATACAGACGGATATGCTTGAGGACCTCCAGAAAAAGAAGAAAAGGAAAAAATGCTTTCAAGCAGACGTGTAGGAAATCAACTGGACTGGAAAGACTTGCTATGGTAGGAGACCAAAAAAATCAATTAAAGTCACTCAGTGGAGAGAGAGAAGATGGCACTAGAAGTGTGAATTACTATTAAGATATTCTGGAAGGGAGCAAGGACCCAAATTATTTGACAGTGTCAGGAAGATTCTGAATCGTACTGACACAGCAGACAGGCTTTGGATGGCTTGGTGGTAAAGGGGAGCTTCAGTGTTTCTCAACAAAGGTGGCTGGTGCAGACCCTGCACATCTGTGTGAATCCGGAAATGGAAATCACATGTAAGCAACAAGGCAAGAGGCAAGATGACTACCAACATCAACATTTTCATATGTAATACAAAACAAATGTCTACAATTCAGCTTTTTCTTATTTATTGCTTATTTACTGCTCATTGTTAGTTCTTAGTAAGAGACAATTATTTTTCTTTTGATTCAGGAAGGAAGAAAACATCATCATTGCTGATTCCTTTTTAAAACTTAGTCAAAATATCGTAGTGGATAAAACTACATGTAAAACAATACCTTTCTGGAATTGGAAGGATACATTCTAGGTAAGGTAAGTTACTGTAACTTTCACTGACAATAACTTGTGGCGAGATAACTGGGAACGAAAATTTTCATGGAAGTGACTTAATCAATTAGGATTATCCATTTTAAATCTGTCAAAATGAGAAGTAGCCAACCTTCAAATCTAAGGGATTTTCCTTTTCTATATGGTTGAGAACAGTCTCTAAAGCAGTTCAGGGTTTTTGCAGTCAAATGTTGAACAAATGTAGGTACAAAAGCTTTTCTCAATTGCTGTTTGTCACAGGTGTCAACTGAAGAAAAGGTGGAGGAAAAAATCATTGTGTATAAAGATAACAGTGAACAGATCTTCACAAACTGTGATTTGGTATCAACTTAAAGGAAAAAAATGAAAAGGCTTATTTTCTGATACACGTCAGCAAGGAGTTGGAGAAAAGGTTAAAAAAGAGTTCAAAAAAATTAGTAGTTAATTTTTCATACAATCTGTATCTTTTTCTAAGGGAATACATTGGATCTCCAAATTTAATTTCATTATTAGATGTCTATCTTTTGTATAAAGACTAGTGACCACAAAACTTAAAAGAAAATGATGATTCTTTAGAGGCAACGAACTGCAATGGTTATGTGTAAAGAAAAGAAAATTTGTACAGTCCGTATCTATTGACGGTACTTGATTTCTTGTCCCTGTTTTCATCCTGTAGTAGTGAAAGAATAAGCAAATAACATAATGGAAATTATGAAAATGTTAGTTCAGAAATTTTGAGGTACTTTTTGCCATTTTTGATTGAACCAGTACAAGCATATTTAAAGAATGTTTACTTACCCAGAACTCTATATAGAGGTTTTTTTCATCTTTTCACCGCTAAACATTTCAGTCATTTTGATCATCTAACTTGAACTAGATACACAGGATTACTCAGAACTCATTTGAAAAATCAAGGTACAGTCTCAATAATTCTTTTTGAACAAGAGAATTTAATTAGAAAAAACACGTCCATTTGATTTAAAATTTGCCAGTGATGGTGAGTCCCCCACGCTTCTTTGAGAATTGTTCTGACAATTGATTAAGGTCATTGTTAAAAAACATGTGTCGTTTCGTATTTGGCTACAGAATAACATTAACCTCGTTTCAGTCCCTGCTTTTTCCTGTGAGAGAAAACACTCTTCATTACCAACATTCTGGTTTTTAGTGAGGTAGGACAAAGCAATCACCATCAAAATTCTCTTCAGTCAGCTAAATGATTTGGGATCACTGAATCTCTCACTCTCATCTTGAATCATTTAAAGAGGCTTGTATTGCAAAGATGAACACAACCTGTAAGCAATACAGGCTGACCAACACTGTACACCAAATGGAGGGACTCTATAAGTAAAGGCAGAGGTATCAAAAAGTAGGGAAAAAAGCATTTCCACTTAATTCAGAGTTGGGAGAATTCGGCAAATCTGTGGATCCAAGAAACAAAAGCAACACAAAAATTCATTCTTGATTTGGAAAAGGGACAAATCAATGAGAAGAAAAGACTAATAGGATACAGTTGGTGATTTTACACTTGAACAGATACAAAGCAAGCTGGAAAGATAAGGATCATCCAAAATCTCCTCAACAGTTACTGAGATGCTATAATATTGCGTATTGTAGTCTTGCACTATTGTGTATGATGAAACCGAATTGCTTCTTTTTACATGTAGAAAACGTAACGTGTTATTCATACAGGTCTGAATAACAGGTCTTTTCAACAATCAACTTATTTTCCTGTTTAATAGAAAAGAGAAAATTGTATGCAATGGCTACAAAAAAGGAACTTTAACAGCCTCTAACAGGACTGCATACAATTCAGCTTGTGGTTTCTGATGGTTGTATGTAGCAGAGGTAATAAAACTGACAGCAAACCTCAGGGATTAGTTTACATTATTGGTATTCATTGTGAAAAAGGCAGTACTACCTGTAATTAATAGATATCAATTTTTATGGGCTTTAACCTCTCTTTTATCTTAATATCTATGAAGAAGGAGAAAAAGATTTAATTTATAAGGGATTTTCAGTGGTTGAGAAGCAATCAGATAAAAGCTGGACAATTCAACATTAAAAGTTGTTGCAATACTATAGTTTTCATTTCAATGTACAAAACAAGAATATTTAATATTAACATTCTTGTAACACCAGCAGGCAAACAAGGCAATCACAAAACATGATTTGCATTTAATAAATTCACCTATTACACAAAAATCTCATATGTTAACTAGACTGAATTTCACATCTTTAAGAGGAAGGTAATAGTTCAAATTTATAGATAAAAGAAACTGAGTCACATCAGGAAGTTTCATGGACTTCTTGACAACTGCGTAGAATAGTTGGCATTCTAAGCCTTCTTTTAGACGTTTGTAGGAAAATTATTTTTCAAATGCTTCACCAGACAATTATAAGAGGATCTGCTTACCTTTCAAGCCTCTAGATTTTATTTTTAAACAGTCACAGCTTTAGTATGGGAAAGCTTTAATACACCTATACTTCTGTTTCTCTGGGTTAAAATGAATACAATGTTAAATGTCTTCCCTCAAGTAAGTGGAGATTTGTGAAAATAAAAATATCAAATACCTTAACAATATGCGAGGGTGGGAAGTAGTTAATATTCAGTACACTTTCATTACCTAATTAAATTTTTAAAGGTTATAACTATTTTTGCAAATACAAATTTTACCTAAAATAGCAGTCATATCAGAAGTGTCAAATTGTCAAATCCAAATAAACCACTGCATTGTAAAATTAATGTCCTAGCAAGAAGAGTCCCAGAAAATCAGTCTTCCAACTTTGCTCTCATGAGCCTTTAAACTTGTTGTCATCTCAAAGATATTATTACAAAGAAACGCAAAGAAATAAGTTCAATTTCCATCCGCTCAGTAGAAGATGATACTAGACCAAGTGACTGTAAATGTAATAAAGCATCTTATGTACGTTGTTAAAATAAACTCTGATGTCCAATGAAGAATTTTGTGTTGCATGCTTCAAAGTTTGTGAGATATTACTCCTTTTAATAGTAAAGGTCATGATTCAAACGCTTTTCATCTAATTGTAACATAAATCTTTTTTCTGCATTTCCCTAAGAATACCCAAATTATGTCTTACTTAATATCAAAGTCCCTTCTGTTGGCTTATATACTATGATTTATGAGCAGGATAAGCATCACATAGAGGCAAAAACCGAGTTACAGATAAAGCAAATCCTCCTCTTTCACACACAGCAAACACAGCAGTAGTGCCCACATTTTTTTTTTCCTCAGTTGGTTTGGGTTTTGGGTGGGCTTTTTTAGCTTGGTATCAGTGATGCTTTTAAAGAAATAAATATTGCTTAAAATTACATTGTACTGTAAGATGCAAGATCGTTACCAATGTTGGTGATTGATCAATGTGATCTTCATATAAACACGTAGGGTTTCAGCATAAATATTGTGAAAGCTGAAAATGAGGTCCTGTACCCATCATAAAAGGTAGAATAAAAAGATCCATTTTTACTAAGACTTATATGAAGGGAAAAGAGGTACCAGTGATACGCATTTTTTTTGCAAATAAACTCAGGCAGGTGCAATCCCAGTGGTTTTATCAAACCAAAATAGGCCCTGCTTAATCATTCAGGCTTTGAGGCAGAAAAGTAAATCAGAGAATTCAATTCCCCATGGTAAATGAAAGATATCAATTTTTAATGATAATATGAATAATTTATTATCTCCTTCATACGAAAATATTTTGAATAATTTGTTAATCTTAGTAATAGTATGACAAAATATCTAGGGAAGAGAATTAAAGCAGTGAAGTACTAAGGATATGTTGTTCATTTTAATTAAATTATGCCTTCCCTACAGAAAACTGTTTTAAAGACACCATTTGTCAAGAACTGAAGCTACAGTATTATTGATCCAGGTTATATCTTGTGAACAAGGAGAAATATGTAATTTTGAGGTGAACATACAGATATTGGCATACTAAAGTATTGACAAAAATAATTAAACACACTGATAATCCCACCTGAATTCACTCCACAGCAATTAGAATACATGCCTAACACGCATTTACATTTCCTGTAATTTCACTGCAACTGAAGCAGATGTTTAAATTTAAATACTTTGCTATTTAGGGATTGCCTTACATACCTGAAATTAAATGTAGTCAAATATGCTACTGAATCAAAAACTTCATCCATTGGTCAGAACTGAACAAACCAAATGCATCTTTCCCTATTATGAATAATTTGACTTCTGAATGCAACTGTTAGCATCTATTATTTCAATTAATCACATACCCACAGAACCCAATGTATTATTTAAGTGTGCACAAAACTTATTATGGGATGTGTAGGGGAGAGAACACAGGAGGGAAAAGAGAAAGATTAAAGTAGATGAGGGAGGAACAATCATAGGAGAATAAAGGTAAAAGGATAAAAGAGGAGGCTGAGGGGAAACCTCATCACTCTCTACAGCTACTTGAAAGGACACTGTAGAGAGGTTGGTGCTGGTCTCTGCTCACAGGTAATTAGCGATAGAACAAGAGGGAATGGCTTCAAGCTGCAGCAGGGTAGGTTTAGGCTGGACATTGGGAAAAAATTCTTCACAGAAAGAGTGGTCAGACACTGGAATAGGCTGCCCGGGGAGGTGATGGAGTCACCATCCCTGAATGTGTTTAAGACTTGTTTAGATGTGGTGTTGGGGGATATGGTGTAGGGGAGAACTTTGTAGAGTGGGGTTGATGGTTGGACTTGATGATCCCAAGGGTCTTTTCCAACCTAAATGATTCTCCGATGTCAGTCATGTAAGTAGGTGCTAGCCAGTAAATCTTTCTGACAACGCATGAGCTTGATCACTATCCTATACTCTTGTAGTATAGGATAGCCCTGTCTGTCCTCTATCCTGAGCCTCTGTGTGAGTTGGCCACTAGCAAACTTCAAACTGGACTAGCCAGCAAGTAGGACAAGGCCCGAGTGCCAAATACTGGAGTGACTAAGTCTAAGACCAGTCATTGGAGAGAATGGGGTTTCGCATGGGTGGCTGGGTGTCAGCTGTTACCTAATACCAAGTCAGACTAACCAGCAAGTAGCAGGAGACCAGCAACTGGAAAGGCTTGTGGTCAGCACCAGTGACCGGGCAAAGGGCCTACAGAGAGAGCAGGCACACTTAAATCTGTGCTACTATTCAAGAGACCAGCAGACATGCATTGGTGAGCTGAGTGAGCAAACTATGTGTATGTTCTGCTAGTGAGCTTTGAGCTGGACTAGCCAGCAAGTAGGAGCAGACCAGCATCCAGAAAGACCCAAGGTGTGAGCCAGTGCCTGGATAAGGAGCTCAGGAGCCAGACACAAATACTGGAGAAACTTAAAAGTCCATGCTAATATTCAAAAGATCTGGGAAGCGTGTTAGTGCATCAATAGAGTGAGGGTGTGTGTATGTACCTCCAGTGCAGTTCAATCCTAACAAGCCAGACACCAGCAACTACACCAGGCTGCCCATGCTGTTCATATTTACGTGAGTGCTGATTGTTTTATGGGTGGTAAAGGTCCTGGTAAAGGACCTGCTTATCTGCGTCGATCTGAGTGTTTGGCTGTGTTTGTACTCTGCGTGTGTGTGTGTGTGCTGGTCTGCCTGCAGGAGCAGCTGCTCAGCCTGTCTGCTGGGTGGGCAGGAGAAGCCCCTGGCTCAAATTCAGTCCCAGCAGAAGGGGAAAGCGAATCCTTTGTGGTCCCAAAGTCCACTGGTTTCTTACCTCTCACAGTCTGAGGTTCACGTTGGTTTTAAGCATCCTAAGCCTTTCACTACATCATAGACCCTCTTAAATATTAAATCTCCTTATTCAGCAAGACTTTTTTCTGCTACTGGCAACAATTTTGGATCTATCACGTATAAAGATAAACTAAAACCAAGCCAACGCTGACTCCACCAAGAAGCAGAAAATAAGTATCTGCATGCCCAGCACACTCTGACAGCTTTCCTAACCAATTCAAACAACTAGTCCTGAGGACTTAGTGACTTTTTTCTTTAAAAAGAAAAAAATTACCAACTTTCCTTTCTCTTCCTTGGTGACTGCAATACAGATTGAGCTTTCATGTATTTCCAACTGAGGTTGCAGTGTAAGAACATATTTGGAAACCAACAGAAATATATATCTATTGAAGGGTTGTCAAACAGAATTACAGGCAAGCAGAGAAGCTAGACAAAAGAATTCATAGAGCTCTGGAAAACGTGTAGATGCAAGGTTAATTGTTTGGCAGGATAATTATGGAATTATTTGTTTGTATAAGTTTGACTTGAGCAATTGAGTTTTACACAAATACAAGATAAAAGAAGTGACACTCCTGTGTAACATACCAGAGCCTGCGCTACACTACAGGAAACTCCAAAAGAGACTCCAGGCAAATCCCTCCCATTCACAGCCTCTCAATGAAGCAGTCACTCAGAGTACCAAAGGTTTTCAAAAAAGCCTTACAGTTGTTTTCTAAATACCTGTGCCCAGTGACTATTCACACTGGCACTGGAGCCTGGACTTCTAAGAACATTTGATGTTACTTGGGATGAGAAAAAAAGGGTCAGAGCACAGATCACCATACTGAAATACAGATATAAAAAGCTTAACATTTGGAAAATAAAACTTTTCAAATGAAGCTGAAGTACACAATGGTCCTGCAGGCCAGTTAAATCAAATTCTGATTAAGAAAACATCTTAAGGGTTCACTGACTTTAAAGCATGAGCCACTATGTTGAGAAGAATTGGGTTACTGCTCTAGATAAAATTTGTTGTTTAGCTATTGAATGCATATTATATATGGAATTTGACTTCCCCTTAGCTTTTATCTTATATTTGTGACCTCATTGACCAAAAGAAAAAAAAAAATCAATGAAAACACTTTACAAAAAAGCTCTAGAAAAACTCAGTGTAGGAAAAAAATAAAGATTAATTCAACACTGTAATTATCAAGCACTCTTAAGGCATAAAAATTCAAGGTTGAAAGCTCAGTTTCAATATTCCCTTCTAGCATTTATGCTTTAAAATAAAATCTGTGCCCCAGGCAGTCACTTAATAAGATAAGTTTAAATTGTCTCTTCTCTCCTGGACAGAATATAGTAATTAAAACAAAAAAAAGACATTAAAGTTCAAACCAACTAGTTCTTCTTCCCCTCAATCCCTCAGACCACCTTGTGAAAAACACCAAATTTTATCAAGATCTTTCATCTACAAAAGTTCCTACACAAAAGGTTCCATTTCTTTCCTAAACATACCTCCTAATTTAAAACACAATTTGTTAAGGCAATGTTTTCAAGAACTCTATAATTGTTTTCAGCGCCTTCTTTAGGAAAATAGATCTATGTAATTGATCCATCTTTCCATACATTTCACTATTAATATCAATATCAGTAGGGTGAGGGGGTTTTTGTTTGTTTCTTTTTTAGTCTTCTGTCCACTTTCAGTGAAATTAGACATAGATCTCCAACACTTCAATTCTTTGTAAAACTCAACAGCTGGATAGACAAGGAAATTCAACTTAGAAACGTCAATGAAGAAAAGTTACAGCAGATTCAACAGCTGTAGTTCTCAATCTGGAAATTACTCGCTAGTTTAGGGAAGGGGGGAAACTTAGTCTTTTGTGCATATTTGGGGTGGAGCATGGATGTGGAAGGGTTTTGCACAGGTTAATTCATGGGAGACAGATAATGTGATTATTCCAAGGGCAGAGAAGGACAGGAAAAATGGGCATAAGACAGAAGTCTAGAAAACCAAACTTCTTTAGTTCTGCTCCTCAAGAAACAACTGATACCGCTAGCAGTTTCTCCGCTGTGCGTATGCAGCTGGAAACAAAAGATTAGTGCAGATAACTTTTTATAGCCAATTTAGAGCTAGACATAGATTTGGAGATTAATTTATAGGATGAAACCAATCTGTGTCTCTGGAGTTTTAACTGGGTTTATTACCTAAACAGTGAAAACCAGAAGCAAGAGCCAGGAAAAGGGGAGGGGAGGAAGCAAGTAGTTCTGTCTTATACAAGGACATATTCTGGCTCCACCTTGTCCATCCACAGCTGTTATCAAACAGATTAGCAGCAACATGCTATTCTAAATGAGAATTAATCATCTTTTCATTTTTCTAGCTCTATTGAAATTGAAGGAGATAATTTCTTATCAAGTTCTAAAACACAGCAGATATTTTTAAATAGAGAAATAGGCTAAGATAATGTGAAATAACAGTCTCCCCTGAGGCTGATTTGCATAGTTTAAATGCTCTGAAGTGCTACACTCTGGATGTTCAGTAACCAATCATGAGATTCTGAGGAAAGCTACTGCATGGCCTAGCTTAAATCTGTGAAGCAATTATAGCTCAAAAATCTGTTTTCCATGATAAATCCACATGGGAAGTCTTATGTGGATTTGCATGAGACTATGCAAAAGATGGGTTTCTGATGTCTTCCCTTCTTTCATTTGCGTCCTGAATATCGTTTTTCCCCTCTCTTCTTTTGCAACATCAGGAGAGCATGCTGAAGTAGATAAATCATTTCCTTATATAGTCAAGGGCATGTACTCTTCTACTACTTCAATTCAAGTGATTGTTTTTAAATGAGCAGTGACAGAGGCTTTCTGCTTATTCTTACAGTGCTGTCTTTCACTTCATTAACTTTAAGTTATTTCACTAAAACAGTTGCCTGGATTTGCAAAAACACATATGTCCACACCATATAATTTTTAAAGAAAGTAGAACTCAAAGGTTAAAAGAGTGCATATAACAGGCCCTATAAATATATATAAAATACGGCCTGAAGACAGTCCAGAAATGTACAAAGAAAAATCTTTAAGCGTTATTGTTCATTGTATTAGAGTATTTCATGTTTTGATGTACCAATATACCAAGCATACCTGCTTCAGTGCTGAAAAGCATATCACTCATTAACAGTATAATTCCCACTGCCTCTAACTAGGCTTTCCTGTAAGAATTTTTTTGAGGACAGATTCCTCAACAACTCATTCACATGTTCAGTTTGCAGGGGTGCCTTAAAACGTGACACAAAAATGTCCCTGCTGATTACTGATTTTCTCCACATGAGGAAATTCTTAGATGTGCCATGGCTTTAGAGAGCTCTACAAGGTTTCCCACGCTGACAGTAGAGACAACCTGGGCTCAAGAATGCCACCAGCTGGAATGCATTGACTTTGTGAGCATATATCTCTAGAGATAAATATGGCTTAGACTGCATCATTCATGTTACCATGTCATGTCCCGGTACTGACATCCTCTTCAAAAAAGCATGCTTCTCTGTCAGCTATAACGTGACAACATTGCTCTTTTATACTGGTTTCACCTGGTTGACAGAGGTAAGGAAGGGGTCCCATGCCTTCCCTTCCGCTGGAAATTTCACAAAGCAAATCTGCATCTGTACAAGCTTCTGAGTGCCATGATGGCACTTCAGAGATAACAGAGCAAGGAAAAATGCTAGCTGAAGGTTTAAACAAGGCAACAGTCATACAGATAGGCCAAAGATGGCCAAGAAGGAAAGTCATTCTGTCTTGCATACACTGTGTTCAAGAAGGCTGCTGTTCTGTGGTGAGCATAAACAATAATTTATTCAAAAACATATGTAATCTTCAGAGTAGTAGTTCACCTGGCTAGGATGCAAAGCCTAATTAGGTGCAGTGCAGCACCAAAACTTTGGATTGATTTCACTGAGAAAATTGGTAAGGTGTGAGAAAATATCTAAGCCTTGCAAGATAAGAAAAGGAAAAACACAGAAAGAATGGTAGTTGCAGCTCAAGGATTCCATGAGAAACTATGTAAAAGACTTAAAAACTCTATGAAAAGAAAGGAAAGAATCAGAAGGTGGCAACTCAGCAACATCATGGATCAACGCATTCCAAGAAGCAGTGGAGGCTGACTCATCCCCAAATGACTGATGACAACCTGGGCAGCAAAGAGACATCCTGTGTCTCACTGGGAATACTGACCATATTAATAACTAGCACAGCAGCATGTTAGCCCTAGATATCTACTGTATGTATTAGCCAATAAAATAAAGCTATGTATTCTAAAATTGCATAAGTGTCTTTGTGGACAGTAAAAGATGCCCTCCCCAAAAGTGATTCATTGAGAAAGGAATCTCATAATCCCAATGTGGAGGACAGGTAGGTCTCTCACTCAGAGGACAATTCCAGTGAAGACGGTATCATGATATTCTCATGAAGCTCCTGGTTGATGGACCACCAAATCTATGGGACCTCCATCAGTCAGGGACAATCCACCAATCTACAATCGGAACAGCCTGTCAGCAAACCTTTCTCTGACAGACTGGTGCTGAGGACACGCGGCCCATAAATTTTTCTACTACATATACAACAACCAGTAATATTCCACCTAGATGCAGTCTGCAATCAGCCAGCCACTGCCCTATATTCATAGTAGCATAGCAGAACTGGAGATAAACCTGCCTTTGTGAACTGAATTGATCCAGGAGTTAATCCTGGACCCCTCCCAGGAAGCCAGCCCCAACAGCATCTCATGAGCAGGAACAGAAGAAGCAGCAGGGTAAAAAATGGGGACAATAACAGGCAAAACCTGATCTACCAAACTGTGCCCTTTCCCAAAAAAGAGAGACTGTAGAGTAGAAAGAAAATATTAGTTCAGTCCTGTGAGCTGAAGATATCTGCAGCTTGAAGAAGAGTACCAGTGGGAACCACTGACGGTTGACTTCAGAAGACTTCCTGCCTACTCCTTGCCTTCATTCCTTTATGACCTCATTTCTCCGCCATCTATGACAAAACCAACCTCACAGTCCCATGGTGCTAGACATGAAGAGTCAGACAGACGTCTGACACGAACCTTCAAAGCCTTCTGCACAAATGGTACCCAGTCTTGAAACAGTTAACGTACCCGTGACACAGCATGTTGCAGAGCTATTTGGTCAGTAAAAGGGACAACAGGGGAAGAGAAAACTCAAACCAACAACCCCAACCTTAAGTTTCAGAGTGGCCTAGGTTCAATTCAAACTGTTATACCTACTTTTACATAATTTTCAAACTGTTTTCTTGAATTACGTGCTCAAATTCAGTATCTTTTATTGTGGCCACTGCACAATTAGAAAGTCATCTCTCTACATTCAAGTTTAAAACCTTCCTCACAAGTAAATCCAGACTAGAAGTTATTTACATTACCTAGAAGATATTCAAGAAAATCTAAATCAGGAATCATGAACCTTTTTTTTTTCCATACGCTAGCATCTGTACCATGCGCATTAGAGGTCACTCTCACTGACAGAGGCAGCTTTTGACTTGATACTAGGCTGTGTACTTCCTGAATGAATCTTGTGTAGCACAAGTAATTAATGTATCGCAGCTCATGAACTACTTATGTGAATAGTACATCTGTTGAACAGTTTTGCTTGGAAAAGTGAAACTTAGTAGTTTCAGCAGATGAAAATTTAGGGAAGGCAATAACATCAATAAAAGAAAATCAAGACTACATAAAAGTAGCAACAGTTCATCACAAAGAAGGAAGACTTGAGGATAGATAAAACAGGAAAATACTTAGACTAAGGAAGTTCAAAGGAAATCTGGCACCTGAATCCTTCATCATTTCAATGGAACTCTAATTCCTTCAGTTTCCCTGTGAAATTTTGTGCCAAAAAGAAGGAAATGCTGAATCTAAAATCCGGGGAAGAAAGAAAACACTTTTTTTTTTTTTTTTTTTTAAGTGAATCTCCTAATTATCCTAACTTATTCCACTTTGGTTTGCAGTGAGGTCTCAGTGTGTGTGTGTGTGTCCTCCTTCTGCACTTCACCTCTCATGTTAGTTATAAAGTGTAAAATTATTTCTGCTTGTTTTGAGTGACCAAACCATGGTCACAGAATGCAGTTAAAACACGGAAGAGGGAAGACAGCTTACCATTTTCCAGCCTCTCTTGAAAATAGTCTGCTAGAATGAAGAACTATTTCTCACAGCTCTTTTTTTCTAGCTCTTCAAGTCATTTTGTGATAATGCAAGCATTATAAAAGAGACAGTCTTCCTAGGAGCTAAGACAACCAGCAAAATCAAGTATGTTGGTTTCATTGTTTTTCATCCTTTGAAAGCAATCACACAAAAAAACAGATTGTGTATGCAGAACTACTGAAAGAAAAAAGCAGATGCAAATATGTATAGAATTAAAGAATGAAGTCTTGAAATCTAACATTTTAGGGAAATGGCCTGAGGACCTGAACAAAATTTATGCCATTTCTTAGGTGAAATTAGTTTAAAAGTCAAATTATCCATAATCATAGTGGACTGTACACGACATAAAAAGTACACTAAAATGCTTTCTCAAATACTGTTGAATAAAATATGAAACTATAATAGTAACATGCTTCCAAAGTGCATACACAGAATTCTAATATCTCCAATTTGATTGCCATCAAAGTGGCTTAACACTACAGGCAGCTTTTTGGAAAATGTCTCCCTAACAGTGTATACATTTATCGAATATATTTTCTCTTTCCTTCCTAAGTGCTTGGGAGAGTTTATAAATACATGTATTTTACACTAAAGCAAAGTTAGAAGGCAAAATTAAATAGCTAATCATAGAGATCTCAGTAAAAAGAGAAAAAGGATGAGCACGGAACTCGTGATATGACAGCTTTAAAATATAGCAGTTTCTAAATATTTCTTGTGCTGAAATGTGGAAAGAGATATCTAAAAAACTAGGTTGAGCTAACTGCCCTGTTTACTGTTCTTGTTTGATGCTACACCAAGTCCTTCACAACAGACAGGCTTATTGACCACCTGGAATGTCAGCTAAGCCATAAAATGCAATAGAGGTTGAATGCAAAATGGGATCACAGCTTCTGCATTAGGACCGGGTGAAATAACGCAGCCGGTGTTACTGGGACACAGTACCAAGCAGTCCAGAAGACTTATGTTGCTACTGTGAAGCCAAGGCAGGAAAAAAAAGATAGTCTGCCATGAGTAACAATTTCACAGCCTGGCTAATATTTGGCTTTTTTGTAAAAGTATGATGAAAAAAATGATTCCAAGATTCTCAGCCTATCTCACGATTTCTGACTTTTTCCCTTCAGTTTTTAGAGTCAGTGAGGAAAAAAAAAGTACTTAATTAGCTGCAAGCACATTTTTTCCACAAGCATACAATAATCTACCAATATTTGTATTCCAGCAAGTCTGCTAAGAAGAATATTTGGTTCCAACATGTTTTCTAAGTATTCTTTCTTCATTATAGGGAACAGTGGTAAAGCAGTAACACCTGCATCTAATCCACGATCTACTGTTAAGTGTAGGGAGAAAGAAGTACAGAGTCTTTCCATAAAAACGACTCTTAACATGACTCCGCTGTCCCTGACTTGTGAGTGAGGAGTGAGACCAGGTGCAAAAAAAAATAGCAAGCGTTCACCAGTCTTATGGCCTCCCAATAAGGGAGATTGGGCTGCAGGATCCTCAGAGCAAAAGATTTACATCATGAAAATATGTAAGATATGAAAGAATAAGTAGTAGAAAGTATGATTTATAAAGATTGCTTTGCTGCTTTAATATTTCTGTCAAGTGACTGCTCTGTCAGTTTTACATGAATTAGATTGTTCTAGACGGTTCCTCACTGCTTCTGTGAAAAAAAAATAGCATAATCTCACGACAACAGTTACAACTTTTATATATGCCTGTGTAAAAAGTACATATAGAAAATGATATGATGTCCTGATCAATTCTTACATCTTCTTTTTCTTCCAAATCCTTCTTTCTATATCACCCAGAAATATTGTTGAGGCACAGTAAGCTTCAAGGAGAGAAAACAAAAACAGTTCCATGCTGGAAACAGCAAGGTCTGCAACATCCCTTACAAAATAAAGGTGTGGCAAGTACATCTTCAGGAAAATCAAAGTATATGGTGAATTTTTGAATGAAACTGAAAACAAGTCACCTTAATTTCATTTTTCTAACTCAGGTCTTTAGTTTGAGATAGATACCGTTTCTTCAAGGAAAATGGTATGACTTATTCTGGTATCTGCACTAAGATGAAAAAAAAAATGCTCAGACATACATTTGTGTGGGATATTAGCAAGGAAAATTATTTCCTTTGGTAAATAATTTAAGATATGAATAATTTATCTGTGTGTTTTGAAATTAGAAAGCATATCTGAGAAGTAAACTATAGAAATAATTATTAGGAAAAATATTCAAATATTCTCTGTAAATACAGAAATCTACCTATCTCCTATACTGCAGCAATGAATAACACGTAATGATTATAATACACTAATTCTGTGGTAACCCAAGCTTTACCGTAACACTAGATAAATTGAATAAATCGAGTGCTATCATATACAAGTCATAACAAAAATTTGGTAAAATTACAACACTAAAAGGCAATTCACTCGTTTCCTATCCTATCTCAGACCACCTGTGACCAGCAATATCATCTAAAATTTAATTTAAAAAATACAACCAAATAGTTTAATTCTTTCCAGATAGTTCAAGCTTTATAGTTTCTATATTTTATTGTCACATTTAAAATTACCCGGAACAACATAGGAAAATACAGAAAATAGTAATTTACAACAGAAAAACTACCTTAGGAAAAAAACAAACAGTTGAAAGGACCGGGAAGTCTGAAGAGAAAGATAAGCATATCTAGAACCAAATAATTGTGAAGTCTATTTCTTATTTTGTTTCTGTTAATTCAGTAAAAAGTAAAAGCAGTTATAAATGCTTAACTCATTTAATTTCTTACCCATTCCTTTTCTCCTTAACTGATCCTTCAAACTGGGAAAATTTTATTTTAAAAAGAGACATCTTAGCAATGACATGTTTTTCTTTTCTGTTACTTCAGGTTTTAGGAAACTGTGACTTGTTGCAGGATAAATTGATAAAATAAGTATTGATAATAGTTTAAATACATTTAAAAGATTACTTTTCAAGAGTATTCATTTGCACTTATTACAAAACCACACCATTTCACGTTAAAAAAAAAACAAACCAAAACTTTAAGAAGACTTTCAATTTAAATTTAATTAAGAATTTTAACAATTGATGCTTTTATACCTAGTATTTCATAAACATTTTTATAGTGGTGTTGCTCATCTTGACAGTCCTAAAATACAACAATATTTATTTGGAATTAATCTCTTAACTCAAAGCCTTTCCTGGGAACACATCAAGACTGCATTACTACATGGGCTCCTTCATCCTTTTTAAATCATACTTGTAGCACCTATCATGAGGTCTGGTTGCATCCCTCATGTTTCTTTTACACATAATCATCACTTTGACATCACACATGACATTTGTCAAAAGAAATCATATTTCAAAAGTCCAAGAAAATAATTGCAGTTGAGCAAAAAAATTACAAAAAATGAACACTACACACATCAAAACAACAAATTTTATACACACTCTAGATTTCAGGGACCATAAAAGATCACACCTTGTAAAAAGTTCAAAGTCGAACTCAAGAAATTACATACCTTGTGGTTGTTTAAACAGAAGGTGGAAAGCCGATTCCTTACTGGTAGACTTGGATAGGACAGATGCACTCAGATGATGATTGGACTGCTCCTTATCTAAAAAAAAAATAAAAAAATTAAAAAAATCATTCAGGGAAACTCATTTAGAAGTCAAGTTTGATTGACCAATTTCCCTAACAAAACAGCTTCATAGGCAGAGGTTTTAAAACAATACATTCTCAAATGGAGTGCATAGGCCTTCCCCCCGTCCCGCCCTTTGCTTAAAGGTTGTCTCAGTATTTTCCTCACTGTGATGAAGCAAAGCGTAGATACAATACGGAGATCTTCTTAAATAGAATTTAAATAATGCACCATCATGAAAACCAAAAGTTTAAAATGTTTTCAGTTAAATAATATCTAGAGAGTACAAAAGAAACCGTTTTCCAGATGAAAAAACCAAATGGCCAAGAAAGCCCATGGTGATATGAAACATATAAGAGAAAGCTTGAGAAAAATGGGTTCAGGACCAGCAGTACTGCAACAGTGGCAGACAAGAACTGCTTTCTGATGACAAGTTACCAGATCAACTAACAAATTACTTCATAGAGACAGAGGATTTAGACATTATTTTGATTGTTTTCGCTGATTACTGTCAATGTTGTGGATAAATGAAAAATGAGATAGGAAAAAGCTAGTTTGAAGTCCAATATTATAAATGTGCTTTGGAGCTGTTCATGCAGCCAAAGGTGTCTTACTGAAAGAATTGACACTTGCAGGAAATGCCTTGTAGGAAATATATCTAGCAGTTAACTCCAAGAATTCGAGCCCAATAGATAGACTATGTCTGAATAAAATGTCATATTAAAGGGTAATAGAACTGAATGATGAACTGCTGACAGGAAGGCATGATACACAGGAAGGCATCAAATAGCCAGGGGAAGACTGCCATTTGGGCTTACGGAACAAAGTTAAAATAGCTTTAAGGAAGAGAACAATGAGATGTTCAGGAAGGCAAAGAAAGCGCTCCTGAAAATATTGTTCTTGCTTCTTGTGTGTGTGTGATGCAAACGTGGTGAATACTGTAAATTTTCCCTGTTAAAAGAATTTTCCAAAGTTTAAAATATCTGCCACTTACTTTTCATTTATATCCATCTACTTATCCAGCTGAAAAGTAATTTTCACAGAACTAGCTAATTAATCTCTGGAAAATCTTTTTTTTTCTTTTTTTTTTTTCCCTAAAAATAATTACATGGTATAAAACTAAAAGCACTAGGTTACACTTCATGATGTTTCAAAAACCCATTTATCAGTTCAGAAGTAGATTTATATATTGCATATTATTTTTTTTAATTGGTAGCTAACTTCCTTGTTTGAATTATGCCAAAATCAGGACAAAGTGATGTTAGCACTTTTATCCTGATTATCCACATTCAAAACTGATTTGAAAATAATAAATTTATGCACATTTGTATTACTTCATTCTAACACTGACTTAAATATATGCAGTAATACTTATGTCCAACATATTTTGCCTGAAAGAAAAATTACTTTTAATAGCAAACTTGCCTTTGAGTATTTAGTTCAGTTACATAATAAAGTCAGAGAAAGCAGTTTGAAAATATTTTGGAATCCACATTTAAAAAGTGGCAATCCTGCTCTGGAAATCTTTCTATGGAAAAAGACATGGCCAAGCTACTGTGCATGCAACCTTATCTTGGAAATAAAGTAAGTTTTAATAATCAACAATATGAGACAGCTATTTCAATATGACTCTGCACACTCTCTTACCAAAAGCAATCTCATATGCTGACACAGATATCAGTTTTGATAACACAGGTAATATTGGATTCCAGAGAGGAACCAATTTACCTCCCTTATCTGATTCCTAATTACCACTGTGGCTTTAATCTTTTATTTGATCATGGCCCTTCACTGAATACCCTCTAACAACCAGTTGCACTTTGTTCCTAAAACTTCAAAATACATTTGGCCCACTGAAATCATGAAATTAAATTATCCATGTTAACCAAAATAAAGCATTATAGGTATTAACGAACCATTAATACTTATGGACAATTCCTATACAGGTGATCTCTGTGCGGTCTGGTTTATGCTGGAGACTTCAGTAATATTAACTATTTATATCGGTTTAGTTGCTTCCATAAAGTCTTAGGAGAAATATTATATAGAGGTATTTACAGAAGAGCAGTAACATTCAACTTGAAACAGCTGAACTAGTACAAATGGTTGCTAAACCATCTGTAAGAAGAGTTCGCATACTCTGTAGCTCTGGTCATTGGCTCATATTGGGGAAAATTACCTGCTGTCAAATAAACATTACTCCCATGAATAGTCTTAATGTAAGTATGAACGCTTATGTGAATAATAGCTACAGATTTAAACCACAGGTATGTATCTAAATCCTGGGAAGAAAACTTATTGCTATTAAATTCAATAAGAAAACACCAAGTTTTAGGAGGTCCAAGATTTCATCCCTTCCTCACAAATTATCAGATGGTGGGTAGTTTTACTTGCTCTATAATTTTAAAAAATAAAGGATGATTTGCACTACAATATCAGACAAAATTCACAGAAAGAAACATTTCTGAGGAATATTGCTCTTGGGTTTGACAAAGCTTCAGAAATACAAATGGCAGCTTCAGAAATGGTCCAGATATGACAATTCCCAGTTAATTTCTATTTTAATTCCTGAACTATGCAATTCTAAACATAATTTCACATCTATCTAGGGCAGAAACTGCCTACAGAACATTACTTGAAAACAGGATACAGATAACTTCTGCAATATTTAAAGCATTAAGTAAATCTATAAATGTTGATGTTTACTGCTTGTACACTATAATTGAGATGCCTTATTTTCATTGTTGCCAATTTTAATTCTCTTAAGAAGTGGCACATGGTCTGAAACACAATTTGTAAAGATCAAGGTGAATCAAACATTTAATTCTGCCTTCTGACTTGCTACTTTCTGTCGATTTCGCCATTCTGCCCCCTCTCTGGCCTCCAATAACACCAGCAATGAGCACAAGTCCAGTGCAAGATTAAATAAAAAAGGCATTCCAGTAACTTGCTTTAATGCTAAAATATCAGCTAAGAGGTTTCAAAATGGTAGTAGCTCGGGTTTTAAATTGCTAAACTTAAAGTTTTAAGCGCTGTTCTCAGAGATGGCTTCAAAAACATCTGTGAATTTGAGTTACCCGCTGACAGGGTCATTTCTACTCTTTGGATTTCAGGAAAAAAACAGGTTTTACAAACGACTAGGCTGTCACTTTTTAAGGAAGAAATTAAGACTACTTTCTATTTCAGACTGAAATGTTTTCGTTTAACTAATTCAGATGGAAGGTTACTATTGTTATGTCTGAAGTAATATTACTGTCGATCCTAATTAGCTTGTACTTTCCCAAGTGTGTTCTTGCATTGCTATGAGAGATCCTAGGACAAAAATAGGCTCTTATGTCAAAACACATTAAAATAAAACACAGATCATCACAACGTGGGTAAGGGATCTGGTCTTCTAACTTAGGACTGTAAACGGTCTTGAAATAACATTCAGTTTTGTATGTCTCATTAACAAACAGATACAAGCAAAATAAACAGAGGGAAAAAAAGGGAAATTTGTGAAAAAGCAAGTTCAGAATTAGCAAAGTTCAGTTCTTGGTAGAAAAGGAAGTGTACTAGAAGTAATGTATTCAAATGAGGGTAACTTTCTCAACAGACTGATTAGCCTTGTGGGACGACAAATTCATTCTTAATGTTGAAAAAACCCAAATTAATTAGCTTTTACTGTATACTGAGCTAACATATCTGCATTGCTATGGTATATAGAATTTTGAAGTTAGTATATTAAAATACTAATTGCTTCCTTTCCAGGTATAGTATGTCTTGAGAACATGAAAGTTCAACTAAATATATAGGCAATTATGGAAATTATTACCCAAAATATGTAAGCGCCAGAAATACTAAGCTAAAATTGTGCGTCCATGAATTTGCTTGTAAGACTAGATTTCTCTTTCTCTGGAAAGAATGAAATAGGAATTACAGTAAATATTCCTAAAGAGAGCAAATCATAGCATGGACAACCACATCTAAAGACAGCTTGAATACATAACTATCTTATTGTGATTAAAAACAAGCAAACATTATTTACAAGTCACCAGCAGCAACAAAATTAGAATATTAACATTACTTATTAAGTTGATTAACGAATTCAAGACAGCTTTTAAAGGACAAGTATGGTTTTACTTCCATGAAGATCACGGTACAATTATTTTTTCCCTAAGAAAAATTTTCATAATTCCACAGATGACAGAAACATTAGATCATCATCATGTCAGGTCTACTGATGTGTACAGAAAAATGAGGACTGAAAACTTCTGATGCAGAAAACCCAACATCAGTCTTTCACTAAGTCAGTTGCTGCTGCACTGTCTCTGTTACTGAAAATCTCCCTGGGACAAGTTAATGCTCTGTAGTTAGAAAGATGACTATGTTTTCACTAAAATACTTAATGCAGGTTCTGCTAATGTTTCTCAGAGCATCACAATTCACTAGGTTTTAGTACCAATATTTAAGGTCTAAAAATAATTTCTGATGAAACTGCATTGTGGATATGTTTGATTGTTCTTTTCCATTATTTTGTAAATAGCACATTAGATTAGCTTTTTAAAAAAATAATACTTAATAG
Source organism: Rissa tridactyla (assembly GCF_028500815.1). Classification (NCBI taxonomy): domain Eukaryota; kingdom Metazoa; phylum Chordata; class Aves; order Charadriiformes; family Laridae; genus Rissa; species Rissa tridactyla. The sequence goes on from NC_071466.1 coordinate 94,720,576, forward strand.
TATTAGAGTACTAAACTGTGCCATCCAGCACTCGATTTCTGCTCAACAAGCCAAGTAGTTCACTTCTTGTAATTGCTCTTGGTGTTGTACAAGTCAGAATACCAGCTTGCACGTTACACTAGAATAAAGCCATGCTGCATTCCATGAGGTGCAATGGGAACCTTCATACCACACATATGTAATACACATTACCACATGTAATGCACACCTACACTTCAAGAGGCTATATAATCAGTTACTTCCTGGTCAAACAGGAGAGGTTGCACAGTGAGTAATTCACAGTGCTTCTATAAGTGTCTGAGCTAAGAAAAGCACAAAGGGTAGATGGAATGAGAGGGGAAAATACAAAGGTTTAACATTTTAGAAGGAAAATTTCATTACTAGCAATGTAAAAGTTCACTGTATCTTCAGCTCCTCCAGGGATGATGAGTTGACAAACAAGAGCAATTCAAGAAAGAGGTATACCAACAATTTATCAAGGTACCTCTGGACTGAAGCTCTACCATTCATCACGTCAGCCGCTTCCCCTAATTTACACTGCACTCTCTGTCATCATCCATGTCGTTAGTAAAGGTCTTGAATAATATGGGCCTCAGTGCTGACCCCTGAGGTACTACAATCATTATCAGCCAGCAACTGACTGTCAAGAGGTTGATTGCTATCATTTGATGCCATTAGTTCAGCCAAGCTTTCAACCCACTCAACAGTGTATTCATCAAGCCTAGACTTCCTTAGCTTCCAAACAAGAATGCTAGAGGAAACAGTGACAAAAGTCTTACTAAATCATAGTATATTACATCCACTGCTCCTCCCCCATTTGCATAATCACTCATTTCCATATAGAAGGCAATCACATTAGTCAATCATGATTTGCACTTAACAAATCCATTTGACTGCTCCTGATTACCTTCTTGACCTTCATGTTCTTGGAGATGGACTGCAAGAGGATGTGCAATTCATGGTCTACACAGACTGCAAAAGGATTTGTCCAATGATCTTACCAGGGGCTGAGAGGAGGCTGATCAACCTACTACTCCCTCAGTCTTCCTTCTATCCCTTTAAAAAAGAAAATAACATAGCCTTTTCCAAGTCAACAGAAACATCTCCTGATCAGGATGCATTTCATAGAGACCCACAGCCTCACAATCAAGTGGGCCAACTCTTCCATCACTGTGAATTTCATCTGGACTTGTGGATCTGAATGCAACTGGTTGCTCTAAGAAGTTCACAGCCTGTTGCTCCCCTATGAGCTGCCCATCTCCCTTTCAAACCAAGTCAGTACATGCTGCTTTGGAAGCAAGTTTTGCTCGCAAAGACTAGGGCAAAAAAAAGCATTGAGCGCTTCAGCCTTTTCTGCACTGTCTGTAACAAGTAGATTCCCCCTCCCTTCCATCAATGGACCTATGTGCATTTTTCCTAAGCTTCCTAATGCAAATAGCATACCTTTAGAACCCCTTCTTGTGAGCCTATACTTTCCCTGTTTGTCTTCACACCTGATGGGCTTCGGCCTTCCTGATTTTTATTCTAAGTATGCTCATGGTACATTTGTATTTGCCTTTTGTTACCTCTTCTTCCTTTCACCTCATCTAGGTGTAATACAGAGAATATGTTATTGCCACTGCTAGTAACAGGCCATGGGGCTTTATATAAAGTCAACAGTACAAAGCATAAGGGCATTGTCACACCTTGTTTGGACTTGAGCTATTTTAGCTGTAACAGCACACAACAAGCGCCAACTCTTGCCTTATTTGTTTTTCAGCTTCAGCCTACTGATGTATAATTTTGTGGTATTACCCTAAAGAAATCATAGAATACATAGTAAAGAGCTAACAAAAAGAAGGGGTCATTGTGGAACTAAACCTGGGGACCAATAAGAAAGCAAGTGTAGCAACAGATCCTTTTGGAAACATACAAAAATAACAGCAAGCAGATCCAAGACTGAGAAGGAAAAAACTGCCATTTTATCAACATTTCCTTCGCAATGAAGAACTAGGATGTTGATGACTCTCTCCGATAATTTACTGCGAAGAAATACAAAGTAAATACAAGATTTGTGTATATCAGTTAGCAGCAATTAGTATTAATTGGATAATTTGGACTAAAAGTATTAGTGGTCAGGGACCTGAGTTCAGTGACATATGCTAATTTATCTGTCCAGCCAATAACCATCCTCCTCTGAAATTCTCTGTCACCTCTTCTCCACACACAAGGCTGTAGCTGCCTGTGTTCAAGATCTGCAGTGCAGCTGTATAACCTGGTATCAGATCTATGTGAACACAGCTAACTTGCGAGCGCGTAGCATGTGGGGCCTCCACCCACCGGCTTGAGTTGCATTTAAACCCAGGCTCTTGCTGTTGGTCCTTACCCAAGCTATGTCCTAGGTATGCTGTCTCTGGCCGTGCACCTTGCCAAGTCTAGCCTACTTGATTTCCTGGCTTGGTCAGAGACTTGCTTTCTCACTGTAGACTTGGCTGTGACTAGACTATTGGCTGATATTGGTTACTGCCGCCAGACTTGCTACGTTCTCATTTGGATACTGTGGGATTGCAACCCTTGTTTGAAAGGTGTCCACCAGTCCTTGGGCTTCAGTCTCTATTTTGTGGAGCAGCCTGTTCGTGCTGCTCCCTGACAGGTAGTATCATTGCAGTTGGACTGATAATATCTCACCATTTGCATTCTGATAAGACTTTGATTAGTCTGTTAATAAATTCTTAGTGCCATATATAAGATGTGTTTCTTTAGCCTACATATCTTGCATGGGATCCACAGCAGTGTATGCTTCCTATTTCTTTTTTAGATAAGGTGCCTACATCGCTAAGTGGGTCTTCTGCCGAAATTCTCAGTCTTCCTAAGTAATCATACAATTCAATCCTGAGCTGTCAATACATTTTCTGCAAAACCCATCCAGCTCTGAGGATCTTTCTGTACTTTAGTGTACAAAGACTTGAATAAGCTGAATCATCTCACGGTTACAGTAGCCTAAGCTATACAAGTAAGTGACCAAATTTGTCTTCTCTTTCCTTTCTAAACAGCCTGCACCCATTCACAACCATGCCCCAGTTGTTCACACTGTCACTGAACTGTGATCACATTGCAGCCTTGCAACTGGTCTGGAATTGCTGTTCTTCCTGTTTTTCCTGTTTGCTGCCCAAGCTTTGTGCAAATGTATGCACAAATATTTGAGAAAAGAATGCCCACAGAACCTCCTAGTATCCATCAACCTGCTCAATATTTCCTTGGCTGTACAGGGAGTATAGATCCATGTATACGCTATATGAATGAACAGCAAGGTATAGTAACTGCAAGGTCAGATAAGCCTTGGCAATCTTTTCCGCAGCATCTCAGATTTGAGCTCCAGGAAAGCGGCAAACGTCCTGGGATGATATGTTGTCATGGAAATTGACAACCTTTGTCCTTGTGGAGGAAGAAACTTCAACCACTATCACTCCTTGCTTCCTGTTTAAGTGTGCTGGTTCTAATCTGAAGACTCAAGATGCTTAGCCCAAACTCTTCCCCTTCAATGGAAATTTTTTCCCCCCTTCTTCTCTTCCAGAGCTCTGAACCTACTCTTTAGAGGAACAGCTGCAGGTGTAAATGGAGACTTCCCCATTGCTGGGACTCTGTGTCTTCTTGATGCTTCTGTCTTTTTTTGGTCACACCAAACTTCTCAGACTTGAAGGGTTTGGCTCTTGCGTCTGCAGATTTTCTGCAAAGATCTTGTCAACCTCTTGTTTATTAACCTTGATGCAATAAAGCTCCTGCATCTGCACCGCAGGAAGTCTATCAGAACACACATCTAACTGGTGAGGTCATTGCCATTTATAGTGCAGTGCCAAGGAGAACCCTCAAGAACTCCTGGCTGCCTCAGACCAGGGTTGCAGCATCCACCCTCAGGACTTCCATTTGGATTACAGAAGTAACGATTGCACCATTCAGGGCAATCTGGCCATGGACAGATTGGACAGATCCTGGACATGACGTACTTAGCCTGTAAACAGTGGATCAATGCATACCGTTGCTTCTTTCACTGTTGTCCAGAAGAGAACATCAACAGAAATGCAGAAGTGGTCTGATCATTTATGAATGGAACTCTACTTTGTTACAGTCATGAGTGAAAACATTTTAGGAGTTAAACATGGGAAAATGCACTAAAGTCTGCCAAAAAAGTCAGCAAAAATACAGAGCATTCAGTCATGAGACCAAAATGCTCTTGACCAGGCACCATTTAGGTAAAAGAATCTCAAAAATACCCCATATAATAACTGTATGCGCAGCCAAAGATGTATTTCTGCATTTCTAACTCATTTCTTAGAATTAAATTGAATTGTAATTAAAAAGCATGAGTTCAATGCAACAAATAATGAATCTACATTTTTTAAAACTCATGTTTCTTCACTTATTCTATGGGCCACAAACCCCAAACCATTGCATGAGTGTTTAAACCTGGTTTAAAACTTACCTTTGCACAGGTTTGATTTTTCTGTTTCTCTTGTGTTTCCCCATACATGGGGTCTGTGTCAGGGGTCACTGGAAGGTTTACCTTCCATGTAATTTTTGTTACATGCAGATACCAGGAAATGCTTTGGCACCTGTTTTCTGATGCTACGTGTTATGTTGGACTAGGTGGAGATTCAGAGAACCTTCTAAAGCTCTGCTTCACTCAGAATGAAATTTACTCTTTCACTGAGTAAATTTCAGCCATCAAGGAGAATCTGGAACTTCAAACTTGAGTTCTGCAGCATTTATGAAATCTTAGTATCGACAGTGGCTTGGCAATCTTTGATAATTCTGGATCTCATATTTTTTTAAAAAGTATGTTTGAAAATATTGCTGAAACATACTTGTTTGGCAGGTCAATCAGAAAAAAAATCTCAAATGTTTTGCCCATACTAACTCCTTTAGTTATCTAGAATCTGAAAAAATAATATAAAATATTTTTGAAAATAACTGAGGGACAAAACCAAAATATTAGGTATTTAGCTTAGACATACAGCTCCCAAAACACACCCCAGGAGCCTCCTATTGCCTGCATGCCATAGTGCAGTCCACAGCCAACAACCAGCTGCGTGTATACCTGAGGCTGTATGACATAAGAGGTCTACTGTGAACAGCTGTTAAAGGTTTGTGTTATTTCTTAGCTCCCACAGCACAGTCTACCAAGCTTTTCAGGGTGGATATGAATGATACACCGTATATCTGTTGCCAGGAAATGGAACGAGGCAAATGTAATCATGTCCCACTCATACTTTTAATCCAACCCACAGAGCTTAAACTCCTTCCCCCACCCCAAAAATATCCAAACCCCTGTACCTGTCAGCATGACATCTACCACCACATTTTCAGGCATTGGATTTTTGAAGGATATGATGACAGCAGAACGCTGGCCAATGCATGCACTTATGCTGGTTGGTTCCATCAGCTGAGGAGGAAGACCAGTCCCCGAAAGGTAAAATACCCACTCTTTAAGCTGTGGATGAAACATGTGACATTATTTATTATTTGATGAGTCAGATCTGTACATTTTAAGGCATTTTGCCTGCTTCTTTCTTCTAGTGTTCTATGTCTCTTTTCTGTTGAAAGTGAACTGCTGTTTAATGCTTTCTTTCTTTCTTCTTCCCTCAAGCCTTTGTTACTCCATGTTACTCTAAGTATTGCTATCTGGAAATCAACAGTTCTAGCCTGGGAGATGCTCACATCTCCTCTTTGCATTGAACTTCCATGCTACTCTAAGCGCAGAGTATTTAACTTCCACGTAGCTACTCAGAGCTTACGGTGTAGAGAATGGAAAGATGTAGCTGGTTGCAAGAAGGCAATTCAAAGCACACACATTAGAACCTGAAAGCAGATGAAGTGTGAAATTCTCTTCAGAAGACAAAGGAAGAAGGAAAATCATTCTTTGATGGGACAGCAGTAGAATCATACAAAAAGGTAAAAGCTTTACTCCAAAGATAATAAAGAACATTAACCACTATACACAGAAAAATGGAGAATATTGAAAAGAACTAGTAGATATAGAGTATCACCACAGAGCAGAAAAAAGGAAAATTTAATTCATAGAATCACAGAATGTGTTGGGTTGGAAGGGACCTTTAAAGGTCATCTAGTCCAACCCCCCTGCAGTAAGCAGGGACATCTTCAACTAGATCAGGTTGCTCAGAGCCTCATCAAGCCTGGCCTTGAATGTCTCCAGGGATGGGGCCTCCATCACCTCTCTGGGCAACCTGTGCCAGTGTCTCACCACCCTCACAGGAAAGAATTTCCTAATGTCTAATCTAAACCTACCCTGCTCTAGTTTAACACCATTGCCCCTCGTCCTATCGCTACATGCCCTTGCAAACAGCCCCTCCCCAGCTTTCCTGTAGGCCCCCTTCATTTACTGGAAGGCTACTATAAGGTCTCCCCGGAGCCTTCTCTTCTCCAGGCTGAACAACTCCAAATCTCAGCCTGTCCTTATAGGAGAGGTGCTCCAGCCCTCTGATCATCCTTATGGCCCTCCTCTGGACCTGCATCAATTAAATTGATGTGTTAATTTTGACCTTTTTTTTTTCAGCTTTAGAGTAAAGAGTTGCCTGCCCCACATACACTCTTTTAGGGTTATAAAGACTGATATTACTAATGCCGCTCATTATGGAACCTTTAAAGGTGAATGAGCAGCAAAGGTAAATGGTAAATATAAAGATACTACCATTATTTTAAGGCAAATTTTAATTTGTATACTCATGCTACTGCCTTTAAATAATAACAACACAGACTAAAATCTGAGGCTTATTACAAACTGCTCAGTGCCCCTTTGATCTGTTTTGTTCGTTATCAATCAAAAAGGATGTATCACGAAGAGAATAGAAAATAATAAATACAATCAAACCACTATTTTCATTATCTGAAATATTGCATTTACTTCTGCATAGCCTGTCTGAAAAAATTAAGGAAAATCTGTAATAGACAGGGTTCAAAAATCTAACAACAAATCTGGAAATACTTACGGTAAAAAGTGACTAATATATTGAGACTTCTCAGCATAAACAGGGATAAATAAAATGGCTTCAGAAAATAGCTTTGGACAGCAAAATTGCATGCCTTTATTATCATTTTATAGAGAAACATTCAATCCAACAAGAAAGACAACATTTTAACCTTACTGAATGAAATGTTTTGGTAAGTCATCTAAAGCTACAGGATTTTAATTAAAAAAAAAAAAAAAAAAAAAAAGAGGAAGAACTGTTCATCTACTGATGCAGAGACTACCCAATACTAAAAGGAAGAATATAAAAATAGAGTCTATGTCTTGTTTAGGATTTAGACAGTGATTCATATCACCCAGCTTGTGAGGACCTCTGCACTACTTGAACTAATAAGAATTAACAACTATCTCCCTTTAAAATTACATTTTATTTTGTTATTGTTGATTTAAACATGACCTATAGCCTGTTTATGGTTACAGATTCATGAGCAGGAAGCTAGCACCACTCACTTTTCAGATTCTGACAGCGAATACTGCTGCTATACAGACTTTGAAGCGACACACGACTGACTCTTCGGTGAAGACATTTTGCTGGTCATAGTCAACAAGAAACTGCCCAATAGTTGCTAAGCCAGCATGCCACAGCATTTCTGTTTCTGACTCATGTTCTTCCTTACTACATCATCCTCAAGAATTTAAATGTAAAGAAGAGGCTAAGCATACTTTGCAGGCTTATTTTGAAGGACAGGAACACAGGCATGTGCATGCCAGAAGAACACAGGCATGTGCATGCCAGAAGGCCATGTTTTCAGAAAGCTGGATGTGTCAAGCTATTAGTGGTCTACACTGGCTTGATATTGATACTTTGTGCTTGCTGGCAAACACAGTAACAAAAAAAAAAAAATAATTTTTTTTGCAAAACTCTTAATGCATAAGTTATGAGGAAATATTAGTCTAACAATGTTTTCCAGGCTCATTGTAAATTCGTATGAACCACCTTGTTCATAACAAGGAATTTTACATTGAGGTACACTGCAGGGGTGGAAGGAGTGCACGTGTTCATATTTTGTTCAGGTAAGCTGTAAAGATGAAGTTTGAGTTCATTGCTGGAGGCTCAGGCTTATGGTCTACAAACATTAAAGACTTTAGCTTCCACTGATTTTTTTCGGTTTACAAGCAGAGCCATTTTGAACCCCATTGCTTCAAGTGTTCAGCACCTTTAAACAACACAGTGAAACTTTGTCAAACTGAATCACTAAAGAAGGAGGCAAACAAAATTAGTGGCCAGTCTGGAAGATAAAACAAGACAACCAAAAAAATTATACAGGTTATAGGACAGGCCTGCCTTGCCTGACCTGCAATTACTGTTCTTCACTGACCCACTGTGGCACGAGCATCCACTCCCTCCTGCCCCACCTCGGGTCTAATGATGTGGAACAGGGGCATGGTTGCTTGTTTGGCGGGAAGCTCATGAGCTGCTGGTCACGTACGCAAACAACCCCCAGCCACATACCCCAGACACCTAAGCCCTAGAGACCACCTCAGCCAATGAGCCTACCAAGAAGACCCCTTGACCAATGAAAGATACGTGACCACACTTCAGATCCAACCAGGCTATAAAATGAGGCCCCTGCCGGACCCCCCCTTGGAGTGGTTCTCCTCGGAGCAGTGGGTCTGTGACCAGAAGCCCCCCCTCTGGGTCAAGACATCACCTGAAGTAACTTCCCCAGGGACTGAGTGTCCTCAGCCTTTAGGTGAGTGGTTTCCACATTTTGAATCATTATTCTAAGCTTAGATTTGGTACACACCATATAGTATTAGTTCCCAACTGACATCCTGAGTCTGTAAAAGTTATACAACAAACACTTTGGCAGACATAAGATCCCTGTTAAATTTTACCATTCTACCTTTTTTGTGAAACCATTAACACTGATTTTTGGAACATCTTTAGTTGGTCTTACACTTCTGTGAAACCCACTTAGTTATGGAGCTCAAGATCATGTATGCTCAGTGCAAGAAATCAAGAGGAAAAAAGATTAAAAAAAACCCAGAATCCTAAGGCAAATAATAGAAGATAGGATCTAATATTGGGCTCAGTTTCTCTCTAATATTACTTACTACTGTTAAATGCTCTACATTACACCTGGATGGATGCTAGCAATGTGGTAAAAGAACAGGATAATACAGATCTGTTAGAACTCTGGGTGTGGGTTATGTTCAGGCTGACCTTTCAGTTGTGCTGTCTCAACAAACTTAATTTCAGACTTTCACAATGATTAAACTCAGATTCACTTTGTGAAGAGCTCTTCATACAGTTTCAAACCAGAAACAAATGAAGCAAGTAATAGCACAGAGCAGTTTCTCTCAGCTCAGCAAAGAAGCACAATCAGAAATAGTTAAGGCTTATCCTGTAAGTACGATCATTAACTGATTTTAGATTAGTCAGTTATTCAGATGTCAGATGCCTTAAGTGTCCATTCAGATATATTTAATCAGAGAAATCAAGGGAGGGAAATCAATGTCAGGAGGGGTTTACATTACAAGTTGTTTGAGGCATCCACCACTGATGAGAAACATTCTTCAAGTCTTCATTGAAATGGGCAGTTATATCTGTGCCAATATTCACTGTCAGCTATCAGCGTAACAATTAGCAAACTAAAATGGCCTGGGATTAATTTAGTAAGGACCGTAGCATTGAAAACGAATGAAAATTTACAAAATTCAAAAGATTCAGGCATACAAAGAACACTAAGAAATTACAGAGGTTATACCAATATATTGAAAATGGTTAAAGGGGTCTGGACAAAACAGCAGCTAGAAGGATGGGATACTGACTAAAGTTCACTGCAGATAAAAACTTGGAGATTTGCCATTATTTGAAAGGAGATGCACTGGATGACAAGATTCAGGTGGCAGGGCCCAATTCGTTCCTGAAAGGTTTAAATGAATTGTTGTACTGTGTCATTACTTCTGTATTTGCTGAAGAATTTGTTTTTTATTTTTTAAAATATAGATAAGATTTCTGTGTACCATTAGGATCCAGACAAGATAAGGACATTCAGTCCTCTTGAACTGTCCTTGGATATATACTATTCATATGAGAATTGCTGTCTCCTTGTTTTTATCCTTAATAAATATTTAAGAAGAGAGATCCTGAAAATAAGTGCTGTGTTGACAACACCTACAAATAACCTGTCATTCAACATACTTTATCAGGAAAAAAATTGCCACATCACTTCCTTCACTATTTGTTTTCCTCATATCAAAGAATATTTGCTTTTGCAGTATTACTTAAAACGCTACTGAAAACTCCTGGTAGCACTTAACTGGAGTAATTCACAGGTCAGCCATCTATTAGGATGTCTGAAAGTCCAGAAGAATACCGAGAGGAAATTGCACAGAAGGCAAATTCTTCCTTTAACCACAGCGCATGTGATGAAATATTATCACTAACATCATATTATCAGTTTTTATTTTTGTTTCAGTTGTAATTTTTAATCAGCTAGTATGTCATGTTGACGACTCGTGTTTCTTTATTTACTTCTTTCTCATTTAAAATTAGGAAAATTCACAGAGAAAAAAATGTCAACAATTCTAAGATGCTCAAAGTAAAAACCATTTTCAAACAAACCGAAAGGAAGAACTCACTTTTTCAGATGTGTGACCTTCCAAAATTCACATCAGATGAAAAAATGAAATAATTTAATTTTGTTTGGGGTCGGGAAAAACATCAAGAAATTTAATTTCAGTGGTGATGATAATGCTAAGAAGTGCCGGTCTTCTGGTGTTAAAAACAGCAGAACTAATTACAAGAAAGCTAAAATAACTTATTACTTATTCTAGCTCCTAGGCCATTATGCCACATTTTAATACTGTAAATAGAATAATTTCTGTGTAAAATTAAGGTTAAAAAAAAAAATTGTAACTCTTGAACATCTTTGCATTTGCTCTTTCATTATGGATCCAGCCATTAAATTTCAACTTGACCTACAGACTGAAACCCTTATTTACATGCCTATTAAAAATATTATCTAATCTGAATTCCAAGTGTTGTGGGCAGCAAACATAGCATCATACCTGTGAACATTTGAAGGTTACTGATGCCTTGTGACTGCCTCTTCCAAGGGCAGACGGACAGAATTGCACAGGTACTTCAGTGGTGGAATGAGGAGCAACAACCACCTGTACAAATACAAGAAAGAAGCAAAGGAAAGAGAGGGGGGAAAAAATAATCAATTTTTTGGAGTCCGTTTCTGCTTTGTGCTTTGTATCGACAGTGTTGATGTTTATGTGATTAATGTGTTCCACCAAATGCGTTCTCTCCTCTCAGCAAGCACAGGCTGCTAAGGCAGCCAGTGTATTGCAGTAAACGATCCTAGTGGCAGTCACTGCACGTTCATTCCCCAGAAACTACAGACCTGGTGTTAACAGATTGCTCCAAGGACATGGACAGCAGCTCTCACAAATACCATTCAAACATGACTTTGGTGTCTGATCGTACTGATGACACGAAAAGGTTATCACATTGACCTCCAAAGACACGAACTGGCTTATAAGGGAAATACATGGTAGGTTTTAATAAACTAATGCTTTGTCTCTCTTGGGCTTACCTTTATCTAAACTAACATTGTAAATGATGTTGCTAGTTTTCTCTTCATCTGAAGCATACTACTTGAGTCTCAATTGCACAGGGAAAAGCAAAGTACCTGACTACAATGGGGTCATAAATGTTTTTAAGAACTAGATAAGCAGTGAAAGAATAGAATGATGAATAATAAAAATGCCAATGCATTGAGAGAATAAGCAACTAGAATCATTGAATACACAGTTACTGTGTCTATTTTTTTAAATTAAAAAAAATTACTAGGCTTTTAATATCATACACATTTAAATAATGTTTGCATGTAAGAAGATACAAAAAGATAACTGATCAGAATTATGGACACTCAAGCTGTATTTTATAAAATGAATATAACTTACAACTAATAGAGGTCAAGACACCTTACAACAGCTGGGGCTGACAAGCCGTTTTGTAAAGGAAATGCCAGCCCTGGAAGAACAGGCCACTGACAGACAGCGAACAGGAGTTATTAAAACATTAATTTCTGTTTACTACATTTAATGGTTGCAAGATGCCTGACTGCACCAACAAACCCAGGAACCTCTTCCCACCCCAGGGGTTTGACTGCTTGTGCTCTGAGATGGTGCTTGGCTCAGGGCTGAGGAAGGCTTGAGCTCATGGCACAGCAAGGCAAGGACCTCCACCAGTAGCCCTGCCCCACCACACCCAGAGACACCAGCAGAGCCATGTTGCAGACAGGGATGGGGGGCCACTGCAGCACTGGGACCACTGGCCACGGCCACAGCACTGAGGTCAAACTGGAGGCACCAGAGGGTGAAGCAGGGAGAGAAGTGTCCACTTCCAGCCCAGGGCAGAGGCCCCTGGTGAGGCTTGTGTTCCTTTTCCTCACTGTGCCACGGCTTTCCCTGCCATGTCAGAGCTGGACCCAGGCAGGGGCCGCAGGCATCCTGGTCCTGCCAGTCATCTTCTGAGTATGTCTATAGGGTACCGGCACAATTACAGACTGGCATGCTGGTCTACCTTGAACAACGGATACTCGTACTGACGGCAGTGGGAGAGAGCAGAAGAGCAGAAGAGAGGACAGAGCTCAGATGCGGTCTTCTAATGCACAAAACTTGAAACGTTTTTTTCAGGGGTTAAGTTTTAAAATAATTTATCAGAATATTGCCATAACAGTGTATTGGTTTGAAGACATTAACTGTCTTGTCTATTAGGGGGTGGTGTTGCATTTTTTCAAACCTTACAAATTTAATTTTACGGTTTGCACTGCATGACAAAAAACATTTCTGGAAGGGTAAGTATGTGGGGTTCACCACTCTGGGCCCACTCCCACTTGGCTTTACCTCCCATACAGGGAGCACTGTACTGCTGTGTCGCCTACACTTCACAATCTCGTACGTCCCGTAGGTGGGTGGTATTTTGAAAGCACATTTGCCACCAGCAGTCAACTGCCACCGTCCCACACTTGTCACTTTTGCAAGGCTTCTCTATTACCCAGAATAACAGACCTGAGGGAGAGTCACCTCCCACAATCCACCTCCATACCCATCTGCCCCACTGCCCCAAGTTCATTTAGCTGTTCATCATCTAAAAGGAGCCTGAACAGCTCATTTCTCAGTGAGTTCCTGGGCACGCTCAGTATCAAGAGACCTTTTTTTTGAGATTTTTTACTTTCACTTGCAGTCTAGTTCCTACCTACTTTGTCCAAACGAGCCAGTCCCATTTATCAAATGAAGACTTTAGAAATGGAGAAAGAACCTTAATGATTACCCCCTCCCAAATACTTTTGAATTAAATGAAAAAGCAAGGTAAAGACAGGTTATCACAGCATGAGAATACATGATCGAAGTAAAACTACAATATAAAAAACTTTATTAATTTTACTAAGAGATCTACATTATTTGGAATAATAACTCTCCCATAAAGATGAAAACAGACTGGAATTCCATTTTCAATAAGCATTACTTGACATATTATCATTACACAGAAAATGCACTGCCACAATGAATCTAAATAATCAATATAGGGTTATGATAATCCAGCAGACTGCCTGCTATGAAAGCAGAAAAGATTTTTATTTTTTACATTATAGATCTGTTTTAGAAAATTCATTTTATGTTACACATTATGATGTTCTTTGTATCCAGAAAGTAATTTGTTTTGAAATAAAGAGCTGGTTAAAAAAAAGACCTGACTTTTGAGTGAAAACCAAAGAATAAATTTCTTTTAAAACTAGAACTGAAAAATAAAGCTAACAGCATATTAAAAGACGGGCATACTTTGCCACAAACATTCAATAAAATATGCTGAAGTTAACCCATCCCCTGTCTCTAATTTTGTTTACATAAACAAGTGTCTTCCAAGATATTGATGTGAAAGGGAACTGGTATCATTGCTCTTCATAAGATCTCAGATGTAACTGTTCAAATACAGGAACTGAGGCTGAAGAAGACTGAGCAACTACACATGCATTATTCCTGTTATAAATCCAACAAAGGATGGAAATTTTTCATTGAATCTGGAAGTTTCTTCTCTACTCCGTACAAAACAATACTCTCAGTCTTTAACAAACTAATAAAGGCTGCACCCAGAGACTTTGAGACTAAACTCCTCTCTGACAGCCCTTCTTTATTAAGTTATTTTTCCTCAATAAAAAATGTTTTTCATAGCCGATCAGGATGGAAGACAGATTCATGAAAAAGGATTAGGCTACTTATAAGCCAGGAGAACAGAAGGTAAAGACTAACAGTGAAGGCATGTTTCTTTTTGGCAATACAGATGATCCCATTTGAAAGAGTTTTTTGTATATTTAAGTTACATCATAAATATATGTGTGTATAAATATAGTACACATACATATGAAATCTGTCCATGTATTTAGATAGAGGAAAAGAAATAAGTTGAGGAACATAGTGTTACTGATGACTGAGAATTTTCAGCTGTTAAATGCTGAGCAGGAATCCTTCTCTACCAGAGATAAAGAAAGCTATGGTTAGGAAAGAAACACAAAACTTAACATCCCAATGACTGTTCTCCCAGAAACTCATAATGCCCTACATGCTAATGAAAAATAAGTCAGGAGTTTTGCAGCAGCAAACTTAGGGGGTTCACTTCTGTTCCAACTTTTAGAGAATTTGGCAGCATTTATAAAGATGTGAAGTTAACCCGCACAGTGCAAGGTTGACAAGAAGGGAAACAAAAATTAGGAGCTGCTTATAGAAAAAAAAAAAAGAAAAGAAAAGAAAAAAGACGTGAAAATCCAAATCACATTAAAGGAAATCCTTGAAAACTTTTATCAAATTCTTGAAAGAAAACCAAGATGGTATATTCCATTTAAAGCTGGTTTAGGCTACAATTGCAAAACCGCTAACAAGACATGTATACTTTTCTCATTTTCATCAGTTTACAAAGAAGTTAATGGAGCTGCTTCTAATTTACATGAAGCTGGTAAGAGATTTAAAACCTTTGAATCTCATTTAGACTTCATTAAGCACCCAGAAGTCTGGGAATACTTGAGCATAACTGCACCTCAGGAAAGCCTATTATTAATGATATCAGTACTTGAAGTTGAATGGGATCTATAGAAAATAATCCCTTGTGGTATTTCAGTAATGCCTTCTGTTGCAAACTGGAACAAACTTACACACACAGGGAAGTATGGTAAATATGAGATATTTTTTTTTTTAATTCTGAAATACTAGTCAAAATTTTGGTTAACATTTTAGGCAGTTAATTTCTAAAACAGTTAAAATTTTCTCTGATATCTCTGTTGATTCTGGTTTATCTAACATAACTCAGTGATTGATGAAATCCATTTGAGATATTTTCTGACTGACAGCCCAATATCTTCAGCAGTTCTACACCTTAAGCGACATAAAAAATAACACAGATAATTATATGAGACATTAAAATTACTGATTTAGAATATGCATAACTCTAGAATGACTCTACTAATTCTCTTCAAACATTACCTATCTTAATTGGAAAATACCAATCTTCAATCTATTGTTCTAATAATTTGCTCTTTATTGTTGCATTTCATTTGACAATTGCTCAAATCAGAATTTTTCTGCTGACAAGAAAGCATTATTTTCTTTAAAGAGAGCAGAAATAATAATTAAGATGGGAAACCTCTTCCACACATCACAAAGACATTGAAACGGGCATTAATATAAACTACTACCTGAAACACAGGTTACAGTTTATAACAACAAGCAGTAATCTTCTGGAAATTGAATGCAGTGCTGTATGGAGGGAATAAACCTAGGATGCAATACATTCAGGAGAAGAAGCAGGTATATAAATGCCACCCCCTGCTTTTGTCATGAAAACTGTGAAGGAAATCACATTACCTCTCCAAACATGGGTCTGCAATGGAAGAAATAAATTCAAAAAGGGACAGATACATGAAATAAACATTAGGTAGCTGCTTATATCAAATTCACCAAAGCTATCCTTTAACTGGAAGAATGACTGTAACTCACAAAGAACATTTCAGAATTTAATTCATAAATGATATATAGGACTGAGTATTCTATTAAGAAAAGAAAGAAAAGAAAGAAAATTACTGCAGTTGGCGTTGAATGTGTCTTTTCCTAAGCAATGTAATGTACTTATTGGTGATATGTGAATCTCTGGTGATAAATTAGGAAAGCTTAAAGGAAAAGATTTTTTTTTTTTTAATTTCCTGGACAAGGTAACATGCAATCTGCAGGAGCCAAAAGTCACTATAATTAAATCTAATCCACTTCTGTGCCAATGACCTAAACATAACATCTATAATACTCCTAGATGATTAATATAGCCTGCAACCATTATGTTTCTTAGCTCTTATTCAAATACCAATTGATGAAATGATTAGTAATAGCACTTGTCAAGCTTTAATGTAACATATGAAGATGTGTTAATATGCAGGACATAAAATAATCACTTGATGTTTTATACTTTTAATTTAATGTAATACTATGTCTGCAAAATGTTGGGCATTCAGTAAATAAGTGTGATCTCCTTTAGCTGTTATCTTTAGAACCCCTTTTACAAACCGTTGTTTTACTGCTATATTTGAGGCTGAAAGCTGTTTAGTGCCTAAAAGCCAAAAATGCACATAGAATCATAGAATTGCTGAGGTTGGAAGGGACCTTTAAGGTCATCGAGTCCAACCTTTAGCCTACCCTGACAAAAGGCACTTCTAAACCATGTCCCTAAGTGCCCCATCTACCCTTTTTTTAAACACCTCCAGGGATGGTGAATCCACCACCTCCCTGGGCAGCCTATTCCAATGTTTAATAACCCTTTCAGTGAAAAAATGTTTCCTAATATCTAATCTAAACCTCCCCTAACGTAACTTGAACCCGTTTCCTCTCGTCCTATCACTTGTCACCAGGGAGAAGAGGTCAGCCCCCATCTCTCTACAACCTCCTTTCAGGTAGTTGTAGAGGGAGGTGAGGTCTCCCCTCAGCCTCCTCTTCTCCAAGCTAAACATGCCCAGCTCCCTCAGTCGTTCTTCATAAGGTTTGTCCTCCAGACCCCTCACCAGCTTTGTAGCCCTTCTCTGGACACGCTCCAACACCTCAATGTCCCTCTTGTAGCGAGGGGCCCAAAACTGAACGCAGTACTCGAGGTGGGGCCTCACCAGTGCCGAGTACAGGGGGATGATCACTTCCCTAGTCCGGCTCACCACACTATTCCTGATACAGGCTAGGATGCTGTTGGCCTTCTTGGCCATCTGGGCACACTGCTGGCTCATATTCAGCTGGCTGTCAACCAACACCCCCAGGTCCTTTTCTGCCGGGCTGCTTTCGAGCCACTCTGCCCCAATCTTTATAGCATTCCTCTATTTCCCCCATACAATCCATTTTCTACCGTCTCTGCTTTATTTTATGGTCTTATTACAATATTCCTTTCCTTTCCCTCTGACCCTTATACCAGTTTGCAGAAATAAAGCAGCTCTGGCGTAAGTCTTCCCTGTATTATCTTCCTTATGTCTAGAAAATGTGCAATTGCCATTTCTTTCCTGTCTGCAACAGGTTTCTTCATTTTCTTTTTTGATGTTAAAAGTTCTATATTCACATCCTAGTACAAGGTCCCCCTAACCCCTTGCACCAGAGTTTCCATGCCTCTGTCCTCCCTTTTCTCATCTCCCCATCATAAAAGGGACACACATTTAATAGCATTAATTGTTAATAACATCCAAAGAGTTCTTTATAGGGCCTGTACCGTCAACTAGAAACCAACGGTGAATAACAAATATTTTTCAGAATCTTGACTATCTAGAACTCTAGCCAATCTTAATGAAAATATGAAAGCTGAGTCCATCTATACAACTCTCAGTCCTTGAAAGGAAAAAAAAGTTGGGCAGCAAGATGGAAGGTCTTCTGTAATGGAAGAGGGAAAAGCAGTGTACACAATAGTAACAGGATGAAGATTTTCCCAGTAGAAATCAGTCACAGGGTAAATGTTTGGAGTTTGGAAAATAAAACGATTCCACGTGTTTGCTTGAAGCTTCTTCGTGCCTAAACCGATCAAATTCTTATTCATAGGCCCTGCAAGTTGGTTACAAGTGCCATGACTATGCAATATTCTTATATTCTAACATTCATATTTATTTACTTACCTAAATATTTATCTATTGATTCTCAGAAACTTGAGAAGCTTCTAATACAGCTGGTTTGTTTACAACTTCTCCTTCTAATATCGCCTGAATATTCTTTGCAACCAACACTGCAGTCCTCCTCAAAACCATTCCACAAAGCAATCCAGGGAAAAAACATCTATACTTCAGCTTGTGTTGTTTTTCAAGTTTAATTGTTTTTTCTTTTTCCTTAAGCTATAAAA
Organism: Rissa tridactyla; assembly: GCF_028500815.1. Classification (NCBI taxonomy): domain Eukaryota; kingdom Metazoa; phylum Chordata; class Aves; order Charadriiformes; family Laridae; genus Rissa; species Rissa tridactyla. The sequence continues at coordinate 94,738,953 of NC_071466.1, forward strand.
TCTCTAGAATACATACTTATAATGCCTCTAAGCCTTGAGACAATGTTGTGTATTCTGAGCCCACAGCACAATACACAATTCAATATGTTTTGAAAAGAAGGCTCTCTTTTATCACTTTTGTGAAAGCACAGAAATCTTACTTACACAGTGTTTTGGATCAGTCTCAGTTGAAAAATTGCTAGGATTGCTGTTAACAATTTCTAGTTCCAGAGTTTCATGTGTAGGGTTAGAGAGAGGTATGTATAGACGCGCCCATCTGGAAAAAATACATATATGCAATGACTATTAATTACTAAGCTTCTTCCTTTGCATTTTATTATTCATCACTTGTTTTCTTTCTTGAAAAATTAGTACTTTTAAAAATAATAATTATATTTTATTGCATTAGTATATTTACACTAGTATGGACACAGATTTAATAGCATCAATTAGTATTATTAGTAACAATAAAACCTGGTGGCAATAACCATTCTAATATTTGTGTCATTCGTAAGGGCAGAATTTGTCTTGCTGTACTGCAGTGGCCAGGAAGTTAGTATAAGTTAGTTGGTTACACGGATTGTCTAACTCCCTCAATACTCAACAAGGAGAAGAACGTTTTCAGGGAGAATTGTTCCTAATATAGATCACTAAGATGGGGAATCACTTTTCACTGTCTACAGGAGGAACCTAGACTTAATGCCTTAAACTTGATGCCTAACTTTTACATAGGAGGATGCGGAAATGAATCCTAGTGTCTCCGATACCACAGCTTCGCATTTATTCCTGGGCTCCAATTTGCAGATTTATGCCTCACCTTTCTTTCCTTACTTTCTGTAGATTTAACTTCAGAACAAAATATTTTAGTCAAATAGAGAATTCGGAGTACCAAGGAAAACAAAAAAATTTGGTTTCAAAAAGTAAAATAATTTAAGTATGCCTTGTTATTCTGTAGTCTATCAATGGACTCATAGTCCATAGGAAAAGCACTGGACAGAAACTAAAGGTAATCAGATAAATGATATCTGTAACTCCTTTTTGTCTAAGCAGTGGTTTACAGGAAAAGCTTGTAACTAAGTGGTGCTGCCAATAGCTTATGGTTTAGTGGCACTAGGCAACCATTCTTCTTGATCATCTTGTAACCTTGAGATCTCAAAACAAACTTAGTGTTCCACACCAGCCATTTCAATGGAGGTTCTGCCCGCTTCCCCTCCTCTTTCTTCCTCTACCTGGAGTCAAAATCTGTCTCATTTTGTACAATTGTTGCATTGTTCATTATAGCATAATGGTAAATCACGTTGCAGGTGTAGATTATGTATTTTAATGAATATTGTGGCTGTCCCAGAACAAAAACTGGAGTATGATGATTGTCTAAATGTTATGCTTTAAATGATCTGTCACTCTATTTTAAAGACTGTCCTTCCTTATTTTCCAGTTGAAGAATAAACAAACACAAGATACCTTCAATAGGGAGCACAATTTTCAAAAGAATTCATGACTCCCAAAAATTCCTCTATTCTGATCAAAATAATATATTATTTGCCTTTAACAAAGAGATATGACCATAAATCACATTCTTGTTATAACACCAAGGAACACAGGAAAGAGATTCAAGGTGAATCAGTGAAAACAGTAAATAAGAAAAGTTTGAAAAATGAGATACATATACTGGTTTTGCTGTAATTTATCTATCTAATGGATATTCCCTCTAGTCAGAGCTGTGGCAGGTCAACTGCCAGATTGCTCCACATATTTGTGCTCTGGAAAAAATTAGTCAGTTAATCATAGCTAAATCAGTAAGGAAAAAGAAAATATAAAAAGCAACATTCAGAAGAGAATGTATTTCAGTCAAGCTTTATGACTGTGACTGCAGGTCCTAAAATTTGTGTGCAGGTGGGCTCTTTCCAACATAGGTAGTGAGATAAAACCCAGCAGCTTGGTTTTGACTAACACTGTCAAAGCATTGTATCACTGAGGCCTCAATAGCAGAGAGTAGAAAAATATCGGCAAACCTTCACACAAGAACTTCAGATTCACTGATAATTCCCATTTTTTACATTTACCATCTCTAGCCTTTATTTTTGTGTCTGGTCTCTTTTATACATAATACTTTGTCAAAGAGAAAACTATGGTGGAATATCAGAAATTTCAGTAAGCAACTATTTGACTGTTTGAGGCTCTTCAAGTGACCAAAATCCATTAAGAACCTCAGCCACCCCACACAGATTGACTGACATGGTTATGCTAGAAAAAGTTGTTGCATATGACTCATCTTCAAACAGGATGGATAAATGAAGATGGACAATATCAAGGAGAATGTTTCCTTGCTTAGAGGCATATGCTAAAAGATACGTTAAATCTACCTTGACAGACACAAAAATCAGATCTGAATGTGATAAACCCAGAATGTTAGGGTATCTGAAGAAGGATTAAAAGATAACCGTTAGAAATTGTTCTTTTATCTTTCAAGAACTGGTTAGAAATTGGTTCTAGGTTCTTGGCTCCTAATCCACCTTCAAGGACACAAATTCTTAAATTTTTCAGATTGATAGCAAAAAGAATGTGGCGAGCGCGTAGTGAAAAAGATTATTTTTAGAAGGCTATCAGGTGGTAGCATGGAAGCTAGTCTTTTAAAGAACTACTAAGCTTCACCAACTAGAAATGCTTTGAACACTTTATGACATTCACAGTCCATGTCTCTGGGAACATAGCAAAGTACACCCATTCAAAATAAAACAAATTAATACCTTTCTTAAACAGATAGGACATAAATGTCTACCTGCATTGCTTTTATATATTTAGCATACAGTAATGCAGTCAGTTTACTTTGACTATCTCATCTTTTCAGTAGGTAGAGCAATTCTCAGTAATTTAACTGTAACCTCAATGCCATCATTGATTGCCATTCTCCAAAATTTTGCACTTCAGGAAGAGGACATTATGCTGATAACACAATAGAAATAAATTTCTGGAAAAATGAGAGTGTTGAAGGAAATAACTGAACAAATAGCAGGAGACACTAAGAAACCAAGAAAATGGCAGATAACGCAAACAGAAAAGGAAGAAGTTTGTAATTTTTTTGTACTGTTTTATAATATATATATAAAAAGATATATGAAAGAGACTCCTGTTAATTTCTTGTTACAGGTTATTGTTGTTGCTGCTGTTGCTAATCATTAAACTAAATGTTACTTCTTTTTTCTTCCACCACTATCTGCCCAGGGCAGATGTAGATTAGTTGTTTCCATATGCGTCATTTACGTATGCGTAGGATTTACAACATGCATCTACTTGTAAAGTGAAAAGAAATCTCATTTGAAAAAATAAAACGTGGAATTCAGTGAATTTGGGATGATAGCTTTGACCACCAAGTGGTGTAGTTAATGGAGCTAATCCTTTCCAACACACATTTTATTTGCAGCCAGACCACTTGTGCATGTAGTTCATAGGCCACGCATGCTAGAGAAAATTATGAATGCCAGATAGTCTGAAAGAAAAGGTTTTAAGTTATTTCTAACTCCTAACAGTGTCAGCCTACATAGTCAATAAAAATTATGCTTTTTACTCCAGTCAGCCCAGACTTTTAAAGCATTGCCAGTTAACTCTGGTCTGTGCGTCAGGTATGAACATCAGAATATATTCACTTACAAAAATTTAATCAGGTAAAATTTAATGATGTTGTACTCTCCAACAACATTTTTTTTTCCTCAATCTGTAATGTATATTGATTACAGATTCAGTCAAAGACAAGATATACAGAAGTAAGTAGAATTTAGCATTCAGAAGAACAGTGTGTCCACAGAACCTACTACTATGCAGAGCTAATAGGTGGAAAAGCACTATGGAAATTCTGGCATTCTTTAAAGTCTTATCCTAAAAGTTTTGATTTATGTCTTGAAATTCAGAACTGAAAATTATGCTATTGAAATGCAAGATGAAATTTTGTTGAAGGAAGACAAGAATTGGGTTCATTTCTCTGTCTGCTCTAGAGTAGCTCATTTTCTTAACACTTGTGGTGTTCCAATTGTATGTACCCCCAGGATCTGCAGGACAGAAGTTATATTACTTTGCCATTTCTTGAGACGTTAAAAGAAATTGATAACCGGCACACAAGCATTTGTAAAGCAGGACCATCAGATATATTCCTAGTTCAGAAAGAGAAAAGAAACAGAAAATAAAACAACACTACAGAACTCTGTATTATGGATCTTTAAGATTACATTCTGCAGTATTTTCAGAGTAATTTCTATATAAAGACTTCAGAGGAAGTCTACATACAGGCTACAACTCTATTTCAATTGTTTTTCTGCAAGGAGAATTTCACCTATCTACACATATGTCTATGAAACTTACCTGCAAAATACTATAGTACATATACAGTACTATTCTGGCTTTTTGATATAAACTCTTCGTATGTTTTCCATGATACTTCAAACCAGTGACCAAGTTCAGCACTGCAAACTACATACTTACTTTCCAAGCTCACATTCTATTTCAGGTAGACTAGTTGGCAACGGTTTCTCTACAATCAACTTCAGTGCATACCAAAACTCTCCAACCATATCTGAGAGGAATATGACACTAAAAACAGACACATAAACTTAATACAACACAGCTTTTGTGCAGACAATTAAAAATGTACAGATTAAAATTCAGGAAAAACCTAATGAATTCAACACAGTGAGGTCTTTAATCAGCTCCCAGTTTCCCCATAATGCTTCTTGCTGGTATCTGAATTCAGCTACCAAAATGAACAATATTTACAATTACTGATGCAACAAAATCTCTTCATCATTCTAAACTTTTTAGCATAAAAAGTTGTTTGTTGGTGGGTTTTTTGTTTGTTTTGGTTTTTTTTTTTCAAAAATACAATTCAAAAGCATTTCAACTGCTCTTACAACAGTGAGCTTTAATTTCATTTCAATGTCACAGGGTTTTCTTTCTAGCCATTTTGAGCTCAAAGGACAAAGAAATAGAAATAGTATTCACTGATTTTAAAAAGGAAAATCTTTTCAAATCTAGTGATGAAAACTGAGGAATAGATATAGACACATTTATATAAGCATGACAAAGAGATATGCTTCAAAGGAATATTCAATGCACTGTTTTGATATACAATCAAGTGTTGTCATGACTGAAAATTGCTTGCTGCTAGGTGAGATATGTACAGCAGTATATTTGTGTGACAGGCATTCTAACACATTCCTTTCCTATTGCATATTTCTTTTTCTATTTCTTGTTTTTTTGAGTAGCAGAGTCATAATAACATTAAACCAAAACACTGTAAGCATACAAAAACTTAAATTAAATGCACTGTGCAAACCCATGACCCACTACGGACCAGTTTTTATTCTAAATGATAGATAACTATGTCTGTTCCATGACTTTATGGTTCTAGACTATCCTGTGTGCCAAAATAAAATAACTTGGGAAAGAATCATCCATTTGAAGAGGTAGACCTGCCACAAACACTTTTATAACACTTCTTCCCAGCTGCTACCATAGCAAAGGAAACAGAGCATGGCTTCAGAAAAAAAGATAACGGGGTGGATGTAATGTGGAAGTACCTCTGTCCAGCTGTAACTGCAGTGCTTGGGAGCTATTGCAATTTAAAGCAGCTACCAGATGGCTTTCTAGTACAGTACTGCACAGTTAGACTCAATATGTACAGGTGTACTTTATGACATCTTTGCATATATTCCCCTAAGCCTACCAATTTGTCTAAGGCTAAAGTTTTGCCAGTTAAAACAAGCCTTTACTTTATTTGGAAATTCTGTGCTTGAAAAATACCAGAAATATTATCTGGTATGAAAAAAAAAAAAAGAGGTCTATTCTTATTTACAGCTTCAGAATGCATAATTTCTACAAATCCCCACAGAAAAAAATATTTACTAGAGTGATAACACTACTCATTTTAAAAAACAGTATTTCTTGAAAGCTGTATTGTACAGTGATACCTGCCATTATTCTGGTCTTTAGAAAAATCAATACAAACAAATTGAACAAAACTTTGAAATACATGGATTTTGGCTTTGTAAATATTGGGTCTTTGATCACAGGTCATCTGTCTATGCCCTCCTTATAAACTACTATCCCACGCTTCTCCCCATCCCTATGTTTTTGGCATTCAATTGTTATCATTGAAAAACAGCCCTATTCGATCAGACCGTCAACTAAATAAACCTTTGCTAACCAAATTCCAGGAAAACGAGGTTTGCAATTCCATACTCTTCAGTTACGTGCTGAACTGGTTTAGCTGAAACTAAGGCCAAGAGGTAGCATCTGCCTTTGTATTGCTAATTATCATACCTGCGTGGTTTCGTTGGGATGTCCAATGTAATGAAAAATTTGTAATTTAAAGCCTCTCCATATTCGTTTAGTAGATCATTGTTAATTAATGGAAGATTCTGAACTACAATGGATTTATGTGAAGACTGTTAAAGGTTTCTTCACCTAGTTTTAGTTATGTTGTTATTGTTTCATTCCTTCTCAGAAGAAAAATTAAATCATGTTATTCCCTTTACCGAAATTACAAATTTACAAAACTAACAATTAGAAATCCACTCTGAAAACTCCAGATGAATTTCTAAAACATTGTTCACTGAACTAGAATTCTAATGCCTGTCAGTCAGATTCTTCCCCTCAGAGGAAAACTGGTGTTTGGGATACAATATATTTAAAGTCGGAATTTTTTAAAATTCTATGTATTACCTTTTGTGGGGTTTTTTTAGGGCAATATCTACATCAAGTGACCGAGGTTTCAATGAAAATAGTTCACTTATTAGTAGAAGAGACACAACCACAAGTATCAAAACTCTGCAACTTACCTTCCATCTGAAGTGCCAACAACAGCTGGGCAAAACTTTAGTTGATACAAAAATGTTTGTTTGGGCCTAAGAGTGAAAGCCTTTTGTCCACAAAGTGACTGGTTCTCCAGCACTACATTCAGCTGGAGAATTTTATCTGCAGGATTAGTGATGGGAATAGGAATTTCAATAGTATCCTAGAAAAACAAACAAACAAACAAAATAAAAACAAAAAAAAACAAACCACAAAATTAATTATGAGCCATTACTCATAGAAGATCTTTATCAAAAAAGTGTAAGATGCTTACTCATGATTTACAGTTATGCAAACAGAGGCTGCACCTTTGTTTGATGGGCGAACTAACAAAAAAAAAAAAAAGAGAAGTTGCAGCAAGAGACATTTCAGCCAATCTTCAAATTGTAAACTCTTTAATTCCATAAATAAGGAAAAGTTCAAATCTTCCTGGCCATTCTGCATTCTAACAACCTACTTCACCTTCCAAGACGTGGCTGAGGCTTGCCAAAAATACACCTCACAGGCAGATCTCCTGTAGTCCCAACCAGGTGAACCCTCCAAGCCATGTCCCAACAGCCAAGCACAGACAGTTGAAAATGTCCACTTCGCAAACTGGTGAACGATTCAGGCTGAATTCCGCAGGATTTGTTCCTCTTAATTTTTAAGTGACATCATAACACTTGGCATTCAAACAACACCACCACAAGAAACATTCCCTCTCTTGTTCCTTTTTGTCACTTCCCTTACTAGTAGTCTCCATATCTTTCTGTTTAAATTCCATGAACACTTCAGGCGAGGACCATGGTTTCTTGACCATTTGGAAAACATGACTACTTTTAAAGATGCATACACATGGAAGACCTTTAAGATGAGCAGGAGTTAGGCAGAGGCAGCTCACTCTGCACAGCTCCTACATTGCATTCTTGAGCAGCCCTTGAAACACTGCTGTATTTCAGCAGTGTTCCAGTGACCCTTTTCTTCACTGTAAGGTTAAAAATAGTGTAAATCCATCCTATGTACCCTATGTGTGTAAATATCAATACGGTTTATGAAACAGAACACTTTAAACAGACAGGAAGGAATATATTAATGAAGGAAGTCATCTGCAGTTTAAAAAACATATGTTCTATTCATATATGTTCATCTCTATAAAATATGCAAACATGTATTTATTTTTCTGTATCTATATTTATCTCTATCCCTATTTCAGTCTCTTTCCTTTGCTTTAACCAAGCAGTTTATTTCAAAATGCAGGGTTGGTTTTTTTTAACATATGGTGATTTCATTGTCACAGCAAAGTTTTGTCATATTTTTTTTGTAAAAGTAAATAATTCAAATTGCAATAAAAACGGTGAAAAAGACAAAATATCTATCAAAATTAATAATACACTAAAAACTGAACATGAAATACTTTATAATCCCCCCACCCCCAGTTTCCTCACTCTGCTTTGAGCCTGCCTATGATTTGGTAGATTTCTATATATTTACATTTATAGAAAATGACTACTGGAACATACATAAAATACATTTAATGTTCTACAGATGGCAAGATTACACCAACAATTTAAATCATTCAAATGCCTTGCATCAGTAAGATGGGATTTAAATTTGCCATAAAATATTTTAAAGCTCAGATTAATAGTTTTACCGGTGTAAGCAAATTTCTAAATCTATCTACCGTTTTATTGCTAAAGGCTTCATAACAATTTTATAGTAAAACATCTACTTGCTGTGTTGAAGAAATACTTTTAGAGTAAAAAGGAAATATTGGACTGCTTATTTAGGAAAAAAAAGCAGCAACTATCAAATAAACCTTTGTACTCTTGTACACAAAGGAGATTTTATATTGCCAACATTAGCTTAATGTAAAACAGTGTTCTCATGCCGGTGTAAAACGAATGCCTAGGATTATGTATTTCCCTGTAATTTCCCAGGAAATTTCCCTGGAATTGCTATAAACGTTTCAAAGATCTGCTAATTCATGGATGGTAATAAGACCAGATGTGTGTTTATCAACTGAACGTATATATATAATACATTTCTAGGCCTTAATGGATTGTTATGGAGGCATAGTACAAGGATAAATAACAAAATGCCCATGCAATTGCTAAGAGTATTATTTTTCCTGAAAGTACGATTTTATCAGAAAGAATGCAAAGGAATTATATCATAGGCAAGTTCCAAACACAGTTATAGTCATTACTTTAGACCCACATTTCAGTGTTGTGGTTTTTATAAACATTTTGACAGAAGAAACATGTAAAGTTTGAAAAAAAGACGTGAATCTATCTCATTCCTCAAACCGCTTCTTGTACCGAGACTGCCAGCACCCAAGATAGAGCCATTCTGGTGGAATACATCATGGTTTTATTCCTTTAGAACTTGCTGTGATCTATTTCTTGTCCAGTGCAGGTCATTTAAAATAATCTAACATATGATAAAATGAAATGTAAATCTGAGATAACATTTATTCTCTGTGGAACTTGAAAAAACAGTTAAGATAGAGTCTCCTGTTGTATCCTCATTATTTTTCACTTCCATTCCTTGGAACAAAAGAGGCTCAAGTGAGTTCATCAGCAGAGCTGATGACAGAGTTTCAGGGCCGCGCTGAATGTAATTCAGCCCAATTTGGTCAAATTAGAACAAATTTGTCTCTTGAAGTGCTTGATGCAACGTGCCTCCAACACGTACCTCACCTCACCTCACCATTTCTCCTCTCCACACAGTTCTAATCCAGACCCATATGTCCACACTCAGCTGGGCCTTTCTTGCATTGATCATTCAGACACATGGAAGTCTTAACCTCCTATGTCTTGAGGGGGTGAGTCCTGAGTTCTTCCAGCTTCCTAGTCACACGTAAGTTGATGGAGCAGATCTTTGTGAAGTGAACCACCTCCCTCACCGTACAAGCCCTTCCCCCTCCCCGTGATGTAAACTAATTTCCAAGATAACCCTCTCCTTTCCATGTAGGGTCATGACGACAGAGAATCACAGCATTGCCATTATCTTGATACTGTATTTTCTCACTGGCATATTTTGCCTTACAAAATATCAATTTTCAAAAAGGCACCAACTGTTCATGAACAGTTAGGTCTTCATCAGAACAGCAAATCGAACTACTCGAAATCTAGGACTAAACACCTTAAGCAAATTATATATTTGTAAAACTTGCTTAGTAAGGAATCCATTCTTGTCACTATTACAATACAAGAAACTAACTAGAAGGAAAAAACGTGCACAGGAATTTAATATCAGAGGCTAATAGTGCAATGAGTTTCAGGTGTAAATTTACATATAAATTTACATATAAAAATCACACTGAATTGAATTTTTTTAGCTGAAATGTGCATTAGTGCCTAAGTAATAATGCCCTAAAACAGAATACAGAAATGATTAGTTCATAAGTTAATACAATAATTCTAAGCTCACCAACTGAAACATACTACACTGTTAACCTCTTAATAGGAACTAGCCACTGTACCACACAAAAAAACTGGGAAAACAATGTTTTCGAACAGATGATTTCTAAAAACATCTTTCTGAAATTGAAGGAAAGCAGAAGACCGCAAAAGCATTATATTCTGTAACTGAAGTTATCTATAATGCCCTTAGCTCCACCAAAAAAAACATGCACATTGAGAAACCCACACCAAAGTGATATTACAATAATTTCTAATATATATAGGAAAAGCTAATGAACTAAATAATATGCACATGTTTGGACTTCCATGCACTCCAGTTCTGCCCATCTGTATAATGTTTCCTGTTTCATATACATAGATAGAAGTTGTAGCAAAGACAAACTGAATTACAAGAGAAATGCTATTAAGATAATTAGAAAAAACATATCAAGGGGATACAGAATAACTCAAAGACATATTAATATCCCAAATTCCCATAACTGAAGAAGTAATAACTATGCTTACATCTTAATAAATATTCCTTTGCATTTGAAATCAAGGCCACCTCTGAGTCCATGTAGACTGAAGCTCAGTAATTCACCATCTTCCTGAGACCAGGAGCAGATTATGGCATTACAGCATTGGTGGATAAGGGAGGAGAAACCGACTTGTTGCTCATCTACCCAGACTTGTGCAAGGCATTTGCCACTGTCCCATACGACATCCTGGTCTCTAAATTGATAAGATATGGATTTGATGGATTGACCACTCAGTGTATAGGGAATTGGCTGGATGGCCACACTCAAAGAGTTGTGGCTCAATGTCCAAGTGGCAATCAGTGATGAGTGGCATTCCACAGCGGGCGTTACTGGAACCAGTACTGTTTAACATCTTTGTTGGCAACTTGGACAGTGGGATTGAATGTACCCTCAGCAAGTTTGCCAACAACACCAAGCTGTGTGGTGCCGTCAACACGCTGGAGGGAAGGGATACCATCCAGAGGGACATGGACATGTTGTGGGGGGGGCCCATGCAAACCTCATGAAGTTCAAGAAGGCCAAGTACAAGGTCCTGCACCTGGGTCATGGCAATCCCATGCACAAGTACAGGCTAGGTGGAGAATGGCTTGAGAGCAGCCCTGAGGAGAAGGACTCGGGGGCACTGATGGATGAAAAGCTCAACATGAGCCAACAATGAGCACTCACAGCCCAAAAAGTGAAGTGCATCCTGGGCTGCATCAAAGAAGCATGGCCAGCAGGTCGAGGGAGGTCATTCTGACCTTCTACTCTGCTCTCATGAGACCCCACCTGGAGCATTCAGCTCTGGAGCCCCCAACATAGGAAGGACATGGACCTGAAGGAGTGAGCCCAGGGTAGGGCCATGAGGATGATCAGAGGCTTGGAGCACCTATGCTATGAGGACAGGCTGAGAGAGTTGAGGTTGTTCACCCTGGAGAAGAGAAGGCTCCGGGGAGACCTTATAGCCCCTTCCAGTACCTAAAGGGGGCCTACAGGAAAGCTAAGGAGGGACTCTTTATCAGGGAGTGTAGTGATAGGACAAGAGGTAATGGTTTTAAACTGAAAGAGGGTAGATTTGGACTAGATATTAGGGAGAAATTCTTTCTTGTGAGGATGATGAGGCACTGGAACCAATTCTAACCACTCTGTGATGCTATGATTCTATTATTTCCTTTTTGGATCCAGCAACGTGAGATGAAGAAACTATCAATTACAGCTACTTTTCACCAACCTCTGTACTGAAGGTTGGCACTTTCAGTGATCAGCTTAGTTGACTAAACCACTGTGTACAGTAACCTGTCTTATAAAAGCTGAATGAGGATAACCAGAATGGTTCGGGTTGGAAGGGACTTTAATGATCATCTAGTTCCAACCCCCTGCCATGGGCAGGGACACCTCCCACTAGATCAGGCTGCTCAAAGCCCCATCCAGCCTGGCCTTGAACACTTCCAGGGATGGGGCACCCACAGCTTCCCTGGGCAACCTGTTCCAGTGCCTCACCACCCTTACCGTAAGAATTTCTTCCTGATATCCAATCTAAATCTACTCTCTTTCAGTTTGAGGCCGTTACCCCGTGTCCTATCATAACACAATAGGTTAGAGAGCACTACTAAAACATATCACAGTAGGTTAATCTTTTCCATTACCACAGGCAATCTAGAAGGAGATATCCGCCACTGCATTAATGTAACCAAATTAATCTTCACAGGATTTTACAGGAAAATCATTTACATCTACCTTCGTCAACAACATTTTTGGAAAGCATGACTCAACAACTGACGGATTTCAATACAGCTCCTATTCATCACTGTTATAGGTCACTTTGCTGTGCAGATACATGTAATATATAAGGTGCCAATGATGGAAAACATAGTTTGAATCAGATCAATAGAAGTATTTACAGTTCTTGTTCAATAGGACTATTTTGGATGACTGACACTTCAGTAAATCCAGGCTGTATTTCTCAAAAAGAAACATTTCTCTTTTTTTCAAAATGTCCTATTCTCCTTCGCAGACTGTCATATCCACAATGTCAGAACAAAATACTTAAGGACAGTATCACTCAATAAAAGCACTAGAAAGTGCAACATTTCTAAGTTAGAAATGTACTGCTCTTAGATAATGAAGTCAAAAGAGCTATCAGTTACTACTGCATTTTCAGAGAGTCATTTATGTCTCATGGAAAGGTATTATGCAATTCTTCTTCAAGTATGTCATGATAAAGAGATATTTGCCTAAAATCAGCCTCAGAATAGTGACAATCACCATTTGTAACCAGTCCTTTCTTTCAGGGAAGTCAAGGAGATGTAAAGTTTGGGATCGTTTCAGTTTCCAAATAGGTTTTGCTGTATCAGATAGACAATTAGCAAAACCTGTATTCTTCAGTCATTTCCCTCAGATCTAGACTAAATCTTACCCACAGAGATCTTTGTGAATGTCAGTCAGGTTAAGTATTTAAGCAAGTCTTTGTCACTCCCTTTTTTTTATCAAAGAAGTGCACAATCATCCCTGGACTTTGAATGTATACAGAACTACAAAGTTTAGTTCCTGACCTAATTATATCTACCCATATAATGCTATAACAAACAATTACTCTGATTATGTTCTGCTGGTCTCACTGATTTGTTTTCAATTTCTATATGAAGTTACGATAGCGCCATAAATTCATAATTCCAATAGATTAGAACAGACTTTGGAAGGCTTGATGAGTGCTGATGATTTCTGCATATTCGTAATGAAGTCAGCAACTGAAACAACAGAATTATTTCCAGGAACTTATTCTAATAGCATTTAATTTACCCTGTTAGACATTGAAACTGATATTTGCACCATGGGCATAGTATCCTGGATCAAAAATTTGACGTGGTGAGGTTAGAAGGCTCCCTGTCATGAAACTACAAATGGGATAAAGACTATGTCAGTGAAATGCTGAGCTATCAGCTCGTTCAGGAAAAGGCAGTGACCAGCACTGCCCATATTCCAGTGCTTCCAAGACTTTCAGAAATACTTGGTAAAAATAAACTTACAGTCACCTATCAGAACCTAATGGCACTACGGTAGAATGGCAGTAATGACTAATTATTATGATACTTCTATCAACTTCAATGACTCCTGCTACACATGTGGAAGCAAATATTCTACCACGTGCCTCAACTCCCAGCTCACACTGGTATGAGCTAACTAAAAGTACTTCTTTACTTTTTAAAACCAGTAGCCAGCCCTGATGTTTCATTTTACTGAATTTTTATGACCATAGTAATGAGACAATTTACATCTCAGCTATACCACCTACCATCGAGTTGCTCAATCAGCAGAGGTAAAATGCTAATTAATTTGACTGTTTTAGATCTTGCACCTACTGTAACTCTCTTATTCTGTAGGTCTAAAAAGAGATTTTTAAGGAAGCATGTTTTTTTTGCAATTTAAAAGACTGATACCATAATTATCACTGGCACAAAACATACAGAGGTAGAGACAATTCTAGAAAAAAACTGAAATTGTCAGGGTTTGTACTGAGAATAACTTTTTGTCCTGAATTTTCAAAGAGTAGAAAATTACAAATAAGTTTATATGGACAGGTAAAATGCCTCGGATAAAAAGCGTCCTCTCCCAAATCCTAGACACTTGTTTTTTTAAAATCAACATGGGGTTTTTGGCATATTTTTTACAGTTTCAAGAGCCAGAGAGGATCAGTATTATAATGGAAAGAGAATTTCTTAAACATTCATAGCTTTTACACAAACATAAATATATATAATTCTGAAGAAATAGTCTCTATAAGAGTTATCTAGTTCTATGCCTTACTATGACTTAAAAGATCAGATAAACTTTAAAAAGAAAACATTCTCATTATTAGTTGTTGCTCCAAGCAAAGTTAACTTTTAAGTCCTTGAAGCTTGCTCACAGATTACTGTCTGGCATACAACAACGAATGCTGCATTATTAATTTTGTCTTCCATATGTGACATACTAGAGGTATCTGTATTAGCAATATGTCCCACACATTCCTCTAGTATTTACTCTTAAAAAGCAATGCAAGTTCACTATATCAGAAGCAATGTTTATTAATAATATTAACACCAATATATATGTTACTACTGACTGATACCTGTTACTAGAACCTCTGAAAAAGCTAGAGTAATCTGAACCAAGGCCCACCCTTGCACTTCTCTGGGCCTCTCTATGCAGTCCGACTAATTTTGCTGCCAAAAGCAGCCTCTTCCTCTGTATGGGGTGGTATGGGAAAGATGTGGAAGAAAGTGGTTATTAGAGAATCATGGATTTATGAGGAAGAATACAAAGCCCTTTAAATGTTGATCTCTCCATATTCCTGTGTGCTCAGTTTTGAGGACCTGGCAGATCATCTTGTGAAGGAAAGGACTGCTGTTACAATCACCTGAAATACACTTTTTTTGGCACATCCATGTATCTGGACACGAGGCATTATTTCATCCTCTATCTTTTATAGATTAAAAGGTATCATCCTGAGATTTCAATTTTAAAACTTGGGTAAGTATCAATGAAGCGTTTCTCAATTGTTACATTCATCCTACGGTCACCATCTGCTGTGTATGGATCACACAGAACAGTCTGTTGCATTCATTTTTCTAGAGACTGCCAAAAATGAGGAGGTTTGAAGGTTGGCAAGAGCTGGAACCAGTAATGGAAACACCCTGCCTATTCTTGGATCTGCACGTAAACATCTTGCTAAGTGTGAAGACCATGACAGTTATCTTTTAAAATCACCCCTGAAGGGTGCAGAAGCAGTGCATTAGTGGCACAGATCTGGGAGCCATTACAAATGGCAACAGTGGCACAAGCTTCAACTCAGCAAGAGCAACTCTTGAGGAAGTGGGGGCGGGCAGCATATGTTTCAGAGTTACATTACCAACTTTTGAGTAGTCATGTGCCTCTCAGGGACTTGAGAGAGAGAGAGAGAGAGAGAGAGAGAGAAAAGAGAAAGATTTGGCAGAGAACAGACAAAACTATTGTCTCTGCACTTATGTGGAAACCAAACTCAATCCCTTCCAGGCATTTGGTTTTATTAAAGCAGAAACTAATAATTCACTGTTCAAAACAGACCTTCCCCTCTGGCTTATCTCCTGCTGTGCAGATCCTGCTTGGAGCTCACATATTAGATACTTCCTCTCGAGACAGCCAATACTATTTTTCAAATATATGGATGGATTAGAAAGTCTCTTGACTCAGTGAACCAGCAATATACACTTCGAATTTTCTCCATGAAATAGACAACTGCTAAAATGTAAGTATGCTTGAAGCAATAACTGCCAGCCCTTTAGACATTTTACATAAAAACTTAAAGAATTGGCTTACTTCTTGACCTCTACATACAACCTGAATAAATCCATTAGAATATTTGCACGGCAAAGTAACGGTTACAGTCCATTTTTCTAAACATTCTGAGATAACGAACCTCAATTTATCAGCCTAAATTCAGCCTCTGTACTACTGTTCCCATTGGGAAATCCACAGTATACACCAAAGCAAAATACAGTAACCAAAAAATATTGTTTTTAAACATTACTGCAAATTGTTACAAAGTTGTCAATGGCTGAAGATATTTAATATTTATCAATGGGTAAAATTAAAGAATATGGTTGTTTTCTCTGTGTTTAAAACGAAAAATACCTGCAAATATACAGACAACTCATAATAACTGGAAGTGCTATTTAATTAATGAATAATGATTATTCACAAAGAAATTGTAATTTGGCTTTTGAAAGCTTCCTGCTTTCTCAGATGGCTTCTTTGACCTGTTAAAATTCTTTGTAAAGTACCCTTTCTAAATCACAGAGAAATATATACATGAATAATTACTGAGTACCCATTCACTATCCTTTTCCATGTGAAATGAGTAGCGCTAATTTTTACTCCACGTTTCTCTCAACTTCAGCTGGAAACTGTTCAATAGAAATATCTGCTGCAGGGAACCAATTGGATGACCTTTGGGTTATTTTTATACAAATAGTTCTGGAGATAAAACTAATGAAGTCTCTATGCTCACTAAGACTTCACCTTCTCTTTAGTCAGATTAGTTAGATTTCAGTTGCAATGATTTTCACATACCTTTATACCAGGAATTGAAATCAAGCAGCAAATTCATTTTAAAAAGGCTGAAGAACACTCTTCAGACAGTAACAGACACTGGTCCCTCCTTTCTCGTGAGGATGATGATTAAGCAAACGCCAGAGATATGTTCATATTGACACAATTACATAGTCATTCCTTACTCTGATTCAAGTAGAAAAGATCTGGATTCCTTTTTCAATAGGCCAAACCATCTAAAATAGTTAGGGTTTTAGCCTACAGTAAAAATGTCAACTAAAATTGTATAACTTAAAGCAAGTAATTCCTGATTTAACAGCATTTTACAACCTCCAACGCAGAATCTGTTTTCAAATCAAATCCATAATCAACTAGTTTTATATGCTTACTTGAAGTTCCTGATTCAGATATTGTTTGAGAATGTTTGTATCTGCGGATAAACTTGTTGCTCATTGTACTGATGCTATTTAATTATTATTTGCTGTTTCAGAAGCTGTGCATACTCTCCATAGAAATCCAGCAGAAAAGAAGAATGTCATTTTTAATAGTATTCTGATCAAGGTAACACAGCAATACTATTTTGGAGAAGCAGGGATACTGCTACATTTTGTGAGAGCAGTAGTACCCCTGCCAAGTTAGTCTTAATTAAAAGGTACAGCTTCTTGTTAAATAGATAGACAAATTTCATAGGAATGGAATGAATAATAAGGAACCCTTCTACCTTTTTCTTCATGTTACACAAAGAAAGAACTGAGTTCTCATTACTCACTAATTCACATTAATCACTGAGGGGAAAAATTGGTGGCAGTACTACCAATTTTCTTGGCAAGTCACAAAAATGGCAGGACAGGTTTAAGGGTTATATTTCTGCAGAAAAATTCACAGATCATCACTTGTAAGAGCCTCTAAACATAGTTTGAAAATTTATACTTAACTACATGTTCTGGAGAAATTCTCACTGTTCTCTTTCAGGTTCCTCTTGTTGTTAGAAAAAAACAACAAACAACCCAAAAACCAAACAAAAAAAACCCAACCAGCCCTAGAGAATGTATATACAACTATGTTTTCTCTTGATCTAAAAATCTAGCACAAGTTCCACTGGTTAAAAAGATAATCATTACAGAGATATATCCGGGGGACAGAGTTCAAACATGAAGTTTTCCTTTCAGTGACATAAATTTAATACCTAATTCACTAAGCTATACAATCTGTACTCCAGATACATCAGTGAGCAAATTTTTTTCCAAAGAACTTCTGTGGACTTGCTGTGTTTAATGGTTGAGAAAAAACTCTCTTGTTTTAATTCATAAGCCACAGGGCTAGCAACAGCAGTTATGGACTAAGTGACATAGTAGTTTAATTACACAAGGCTATGCTCTTTCTTCACTTGACAGTTATTTTTCACATATATGACCACTCATCTAGCATAGATGAAACACCCCTCTAATTACTTGGTTTAGATGTAACCTTACATTTTTGTTCAATGGCAGTTAGTGACAGCTCGACTGTCATTTTGTGATCTACGTTAGCTCCCTGCTGTTATATCACAGATTCATGCATCTGTAGGGAAGAGAGGAGGGGGTTAGCAGCTGCTATAAATTTATAAAAAATTTTCACATTCTAATATTTCTAATAATTTACCCTCCTTTGATAACTGTTTTTTTTCTTTTTTTAATGGGCTATACAAATATGCTCTGGTCCGAATTATTTGCCAAACTGTTTTTAGTTAGAGTGATTAATAATGACCACCTTCACAAATTTGTTTTTCTTCCACAAACCATGTTGCCATGGTTCTTTTACAGAATGTTACTTTTTATGCTACCAATTGTTATGAAACCATTTTCTAAAAATTGGTCTTAGGGCATGATTCATAACTTCAGGTTACTCAATTTCTGAGAACATGATCCAAGTATCAGCCATGTGTAACAATATTCAGATTACAGTTTATCTTAGGATTTATGAAAATTAATGTACCACAGCTATGAAAACAGTGTCTCACTGCCTTCAACTGCCAAATTACATAATTCCAAAATATTCTTAACTGTATGCTTTTTACTTTTAATTAAATAAATAATTAAAAAAAAAAATAATAAAGGAAAACCGGCACATAATTTAAATTCTTTCCTTAAATTATTTCCTGTGAGGGTGGTGAGGCACTGGAACAGGTGTTCGAGGCCAGGCTGGATGGGGCCTTGAGCAGCCTGGTCTAGTGGGAGGTGTCCCTGACCATGGCAGGGGTGGTTGGAACTAGATGGCCTTTAAGGTCCCTTCCAACCCGAACCATTCTGTCATTCTGTGATGAAAGAAAAAGGAATAAATTCCTGGGCAGACAATGATCTTTCATTGAGTACTTTCTTCCATTTTCCCTGAACTAGCTTTTAGCTGATCTCTTTTAATAGAGTTGACAACCTTTGTCAGGGTGAAATGCAACCTGAAATTTGCATTGGTGGAGGGGGAGGCCAAAGCTGACAAGTTTCCAACATCAATCTCCCTTACATCAGGCAGAACAAAACAGAACTGAGAGGGATTTTTCAAAATGATAGAATAGGTAATGAGGCCTCACAAATCCAAAATTTCCTTACCGGAATTATTTCCAGCACAGTGCTATGGAAATGTTTATACAAGTAGTACAATTGATGGAGTTTTTAATGTCTGTGGGGAAGTGTTCTCAGTAGGCCTGCAGTGCCAACTGCCGGAACTGGTTCTCAGGCTGGACTGAAAGGCAAAGGACACCAACAAAACATACATGTACTTAGAATTTAGATTGATTGCTTTCATTATGACCGCTGGCAAAACACAGAGTTTGAAGCTGGGCCATGACTAAGTTGTAAGGTAAGGTTGGAGGTGATCATTATAAGCAACATTAGGATCGATTAGGTTATTTCAGCATTAACCACACTCGATAATATCCCTCCTTTGAAAAATAGGCTTATCATCTAAGTGCTTGTAAGGGTTCCCCTATTTACCAAGGTTTAACAATCAAGAAAGGCAGGAATCCCTCACAACTGGAATGCATCCTTACAACCTTTCCAGGTTCACCAATTGATCTAATTTCTATTAATATACATGGGGCTTAGAAAATAAACCCGCATCTGGCTAATCACCCTCCATTTCAGTAAGGTTCTTCTCATTTCTGGAGTGGATTTCAGAGTTTTCAGGGCCTACCTCAGAACAAATATCCAGAACAGCAAGCTATAGGGTTTACAACATGAATCATTGCAGCTCCTTATAATCTGGTTGACATGGTCACTGATGAGTATATTGTCTTGTTTCTCTCAGAGATACCATATATGGTTATAGTCAAGACATTAGGTATTCAGGGAAAATTAGAAATTACCACTATTGTCAGAAGACACAAACTGTGCATGGTTGACACTACAATGAGATTTATCCCAAGTACTTGATATAAAAGCAGGAAGAGAAATTATTTTCATTTAATAGAAGGCTGCAAAATATACTTAACTGGTTATCATGTATTTCTTAAAGACCACTTACTAGATTAAATATATCAGGAATCTTGATTAATCCATCTATTTAATCAGAATGTAACAACATAGACACATTCTTGATTAAATAACTAGTTTCTCTTCTCAAGATTTTTGAGTTATTCTGTGGACATTCTCAAGTGTATGATATATATATATATATATATAAAAACCAAATCACTCAAAGAAAATGCAAGCTGCATTTAAACAATATAGTAGTCCATTGAAAACTCTAGCTTCTTGAAGATTCAGGCTCTAATCTCAAGCCTCTTCACAGTTCTGTATGTGAAACTATTACCACTATCATGTAACAATGTATAAGATCTTTTTCACGCAAATAAGCCAATGCATCATTCCTTTCCACAGTTGCATACATGTTTACAATAATTAATTAGTGTTTTAAGAGTTCAAAGATGAACCCCTAATTATTCAGAAGACATAGTCAAAGTGATCTGAACACACAAAAGATGGAGACTACATATAAGAAAATTAAAGTGCCATTATTCCACAAAATGAAATTTAGCTAAAACAGACCCTCCTATGAGTTCAGGATCTCACTCACTGCTTAGACTCATTGTCCTCCTTTTCAGAGTTGGAAAAAAATTAGGAATCGGAGGGGGATCTACCTATAAAAACAAAAGCCTTCTCAGTGTATTTCATCCTACTAGCCCTTGCTGCATGACTTGCACTTAGGTCTTAGCCATTAGAATCTTCATTTCCATGCTGGGAAATATTTATTCTGACAGTTTTCTGCATGTTGAGCAGATCAACATGATTTTTAACTCTATGAATATTTGCCACACACACACACTGTGCAGGAAAAGATGAGGAACTGAGGGAACCTCATGTCAGAGTTACACTCCTTTCTTCATAGCAAAAGCTATATTCTTACTTGACAAATTAAATTCTTCTTCTACAAAAAGAAAAAAAGGACAATCTCCTCTTTTATTTAAGTGATTTACAATCAGAGCTTCACAATTCTATATTCATTGCAATACTTCCTAACAGCAATTGCAGGTTATGAGTAAGACAGCTTGCTTGATTCTTGAGAGTGGGACAAATAATGAGGTCTTCCTAACACCATTTCTAAGATTTCATTTAAGTGGTTGGTATGGTCAAGTATTGGCATCAAGGAAGTTTGTCATAGATTGACTTTTGATATAAGGAACTGCTGTGCTATGAATCATTTTAAAAGGTCAATGGGATTTAGCAGCTCTTACTACTTTTCACCTAATATTTTTTAATGTCATCAATGGAAATCTAATTTTTTTATGTTGCATTGGATTTTTTAAAATAGTAAAATCTAATCTTAATATATTGTTCAATTATCTCATCATTGCTATGACTTATATCAACTGATAATAAACCATAAAGGCTAACTGGTAGAGCTAAGTTTTGAAAGCTTGGTTTTGATAGCCACACTTCAAAGGGCATCAAGTGAAGCAGTTAGAGGACAAGCACAGATAAAATCCAAATTATTTTCTTCCTTTCAATACATGTTTGATAATTTTTTTTTCCCTTTTTGAAATAAATACTTTTGGAGAAATACTACAATAGTAAAATATGAAGGTCCACGTGGAAAACATAAATCAAGATGACTACTTTATCATACTCTTCATCTTAGAGGAGAGATAATTTAGAATGGATATATAGAAGTCCGCAAAATCATGAGTAGCATGGAGAGACTGTATAGGCTTTAACTGTCCACTGACTCCTGTAATTTAAGAACTAGGGGGCATCAAATTAAAATAAAGAACACAGCTAAAACTAAAGGTAATAGTTCCTACACCATGGTCAGTAAAAACTTCAAATTCAAAGTCAAAGGAGGTTATGGATACTAAATGCATACGTAAGTTTAAGGATGGACCTGGCAGCTCAGCAAAAAGCCTGAACAGAAAATCCTTAAAAGCTGTGAAAGTACCTTACTATATCTACATATTCTTGATTTTTCCTTTCACATTTCCGACCACCTCTGGAGACAAGTTCAGGGTTCGTACCATATGTCCAGACCACGGTCTGAACTGCTCTATGGAACTTTTTATAGGCTGTGTCTAGAGAGTCCAGTGAGTTTCAGAGAGCCCACCAAAAACAACTAAACAACTGAATGCTTACCCTTTTCTGGTCTGAAAAACAAATACTGAGGCTGTGACTACTCGGTGTTATTCAGAAATTATATGAGGGTCTGAACTTAGAACGCTACTTGTCATCTGTTTGCTAGACTTCCAAGTGTTGTATCTGCCTTGCCAGAAAGTAATGGTGTGGTTTATATGTGCTTCGTAATATCCCCATTCATTTTAAACTGATTTTAAATGTAATCTGAAATCATGTACCAAACTGTCTAGGTGAAAAAAACCCAAACCAAACCAAACCAGGAAAAAAAAAAAAAAAAAACCAAAACAAAACATAAAAACCCCTAACCTTCTGCCTCCAAAAAAATCCCTGGATACAAAAATGAGAAATAAACATATCTTAAAGAAGATCAAATGAAAACTGAAGAAACAGACTGTGGTCCAGTCCTTGCTTGGAAATACAGGCATGTGGAATTACCATGAGAAAACTTAAAATCAATATTTTATTCTGCTAATTGCAAAATAGTGGCATCATGCATTTATCAAACAGAGCAGATACCTTGGGTACTGATGTTCTGGGAGAAAAGTTGAGAAGTGAAAGTGATTCACTGTCCCAAAAAGGCTGAAGATAACAATATAAAACAGTATTAGCATTATTAAGGGACAAAGTTGAGGGAATTTCTTCTTTTTAAATATCATTTTCTTGGTATAAAAAAAAACCCCAACAGAACACACATATAAGAAGAAAAAGAGATGAAAATACTTTTATTCTTCAAACACTGTATTGACCTTGAAAGCATTGTATCATACCACGCAATCTGTGGAAGGCATTCTAGTGGCCACATGGACAACGAAAAAATTAACCCTAATTCAATTAGAGATCACTGTCTTTTAAATTAGAGGAATTATTGGGTTTCTACGTTAAAAAAAAAAACTGGGAAAAAATATTATCTTATAACATTAAAAAGCCACTTCCTTCAACTTACGAGTCAAACTCTGAGGTCTTTACTGAAATGTTCATTAATCCATTTACCAGAAACCCCTACTATCTACTGAAGAGTAAGGACTACAACAGGATTTGAATCTAAACTTCTGGTTAGACTAAACTCATTTTAATGGAGCTACATCTGGGACAAGATGGAAGAAACTTACTATTTACAGCTGGATGAACCAGTCTAAAAGTTGTCTTCTTGTTAAATTACAGTGGTTCTGCTGACAGCAAGCACGGATAACAGATGAAAAGATGAATTATAAGGAAGCATCGTCTTCTGTTTATTGGAATTACCATTCTACTACTCTATTTCTAAATGCATTTAGTAGATATTCTACTTGATCCAGAAAATGTATCCTTAGCACAGTTCATTGCCTTTGCAAATTTAAATACAAATTAATATATATACTTGTGTGTATACTTTATATACATATTGTAATAACACACTTATGAAAGGCCAAATAGGAGTATAATTCTCCATATTCATCCTCTTTGAGCTGTTATTGGAGGGAGGAAAACAAAAGTAGGCTTCCCTTGAAGAGGTGGAGAATTTCTGCCTACAGAAAAATGATATTTTCCTCCAGCCAGAGAACCCCTTTCAAGCATTCTATTCAAACAAGGATATTCCTTTTACTGATATACAGTGATTAAACTAATTGAAATTAGATTACAGCTTAAAAATAATGACATTTTCAGTATGGCACACTTATTCAATATTTTTATTTCCATTAAATAGCCTTATCATAATCTGGTTTATTAGCAAAATACAGGCTTAAATGCCTTCAGCCACGACAAGCCGAAAGAGTTTTGACAAAACTTGAGCAGCATAAAACTGGGTTTCATCCATTTAACTATTCAACCTCCACTTTGAATTTTAGGTTGAGAAAGAATACATCCAAAAGTGGTATGTAGTGAGACTGGTCTCATCAATGTAAAAAAATGCAAATTTATTATATTTTATTAAAAATGTGAGTTAAACCAAATTATCTTTAAGTGTTTCAGATACCTTTTCATACCTACAGATACCTTTTGGGACTGAAATTTTGCACCATAAGGAGAGTAAGACACAGAATTAATAGTGCAAACAAAAAATAAATGTAACTGGAAAATCCTGTGTTGTTCCAATTCAAGATCATGAATCTAGTTAGAATTATGTATTATAAGACAAATGAAAACACTTGAAATACAACTTAGCACAGAAAATCCTGAGCAAATTAAAAGTGGATGGCGACACAACGCCTTGTTAGTCATTTAAGTTCGTGGCGGTGGCTGGGCAGGGGAAGCACTACAGACAGAACTCTGGTGTTTCCTTTTAGCTGATTTTGTGCACTGAAAGGAGAAGAAAGCAACTCTGTCCTGTCTCCAAGACCTGAGCTACGGTCAATTGCATGGTGCTGCCAGGTAGACCTACTCGTTTCTTAAAAATACTCTGCACTCTTCAAGAGAGGATTCCTTTTGCAACATCAGCTGATGGCCACTGCCTCAGGCCATCCGTAAGGGTCAGAATAACCACAGAGTTACAAACCCGGTTTGAGCCCTGACACACACATCTTGCCACCCCTTTTCACACGGCATGAACTATCATCCTGTCACAGGCAGTACATTTCAAACAGACACTCATTTATGAAGTACAAAATGCTGAGTTAGCCTAATGCATTTTCAAGCCTCACACACGAAACTGGACTCTGTAAGCAAATGTATTCATCAAAGTCATTTTACATATAGCACTTGTGATGCCCAGATGACATATGTCAGGATGATCCCATACTGTTCACTGTTCCTGGGATGCCCACGAGCCCTCACCTCCCTGGGGATTTCCTCCCTGTCTGTAGGCTGGGAGTCACTGTGGCCACAAGTCTACCATTAAGAAAAGCAAGACATTAACATACACCTTGCTCACTTCCAAAGTCTGTCCTGCCACCCCTTACCTCTGCTGTAGCCAATTTTTGATGTTTTCGAAATCTCATCAGTGGTGCAAGACAGTAAAAGTACTTTTGACATGCTGAGGATAAACTTGTATTGCATTTAACTACGAGATACAGCTATAACTACTGCGCCAAACCAGTGTTATTAGTATTTTAAATTAAATGTTGCTAATCCTATTCTTTCTAAGGGCCAGGAAGGAAAAAGACAGACTCTGAGGTCAAAAAGAGATCAATGCATTCATTAAGTCTGACTCACCGATGCAGCAGATGTACCAGGTGTCTATGCTTTTTAAAAATTTATCAGCTTTTGAAACAATTTCAGCTTTACAAATCCCCAGCTTTACAGGACTCTGTCTATTGTTTTCACCAGTAAGATCTCCCAATTTTTTATTGTTCTCATTACTAGGACATTCCACGCAAGATTACGTATTTCTCAGACTTAAATTTTTAGGCACTAGCTCTTGATGCGTGTTGGTCAGCAAAACTGAGACCACCACTGTCTTTTCAGTATTCTTTAGTGAATGACCACGTTCATTGGCCATTTTTTCTTTGGCAAACTAAACTGATAGAGATACTTATCATTCATACGACAGGGCCTGCTCTTCCAGTCCCCCTTGCTTTTAGTGAATTTCTTTGGTTTTCTTCCAGTATTTCAATACAGTTCTTAACCTCCAAGAACCAGATCTGTGAACAACATTCTAATAGCAGCACTACCAGCATTATTTGCTTTCTGGTTGTGTTTGACCGTTCTTTAGCAGTCAGGGACTGTATTAGCTCTTTTTACCGGTGTCACACTGACAGCCTATAGTAAGACATTAGCTAGGATAATCCCAGTCACATTAGAGAAAGAAAGCTCTCCCACTCCAAAATGAACTGCCTGGCATGTAACCAATCAATTCTGTAATAGTAACCACATGTATTATTTGTTAGTCAAAAATCTTTGTTTCATATCCAAAATTCATCAATAAATATTTTTTTAATGATATTTCCATAGAGATCTGAAGAAACGGTATAGCTGCTTCTTTACTCCTTACTTCTACTTCCTAGAAGACCCACCGGGTCAAGAATTTCAGTGCCCCATACATTGTAAAAGTATGCTGGACTTTCCTATAAGCATTTTTTGCAAATTTTCATACTGAATTAGATTGAAAATTATAGGCAGAGTTAAAATGCACCTTGAAAATTCATTATGCAGTAAAGTCAATAATATACTTTAAATCTAGCTTTTCCTTTTACCTTTTTAACAGTATTTTCAGCTCAGAAAATAATACAAGATAATGCATAATCCTATAGGACAAAAGCTTACGCTATTCTTTTCAAGTCCTCAAATCACACACTCTTTTAGTCTAGCTTCTGTGTTTCTTACAAGCACCAGACACCTCCCTACCACCATGCTCACCCAACATCAAGATCTTTAAAACATCATTATCTGTTTCCAGCCCTACGGAAGTTCACACTCAGGATAATAAACTTCATGGGAAGAAGGGCAAACCAGAAGTAACATATGAACAATGGTATTTTAAATATTTTGAGAAATGTTTACTGGTTTGGATATTTACCCCCATATGAACACATGCTGACACGGAAAATCAACTAAGGAGACTCTTCTTCCTTCCCAGCATCTCTAACTGGAAGAGGTAGTCCCCTAGTACTTGTATCACATATAGTTATTTGCAAAAATGTTCGTGCAGCAAAATAACATATTCATAGAACCTGTTACTAGCATCCGTTATTAAAGTCAGTATATCTTAGCTGCTTACAATTCATGCAGAAAGTAGAACGTCTAGATGATAAAGCAAATATCCATTTACAGAAGATAAGAAAAATATTAGCTCTGAAAATAAAAACCTTACAAATTATAATTCAAAAATAAATACAATTAAAAATCTTTAGAGAATAAAAACAATATCAATTGAGCAAACGTACTAAACAGTTATTTTATCTTTACCTACTTAAGTGATTTAAAACATACAACTTATTTAAAATTATGCAATCATTCTTCTAAAATGACTAACATCATTTAATTAATTTTTGAGAGTGAAAGTATGTATTTATCTAGTAATACAAATATGATTAAATACATCCCAGTGATTAATGAAATTTAAATTACAATAATAATTTCGCATGCATAAGGAAGGAGGGTACCAAAAGAGACTTATTCGGTTGTGGACTACACAGAAACTGCTTGAAGTTTTTATAGAATTCAACCTTATCTGAATCCAAAATTAGAAGCAGATGTCAGCAGAATAAAAATGTAATTATTCAAATAGGCTAGAGAAGATGCATTTTTTTCAAGCATTCATTTTCATTCATATCACTGAGCTTAAATGAGGTCTTAGTAAGTATTGAATTTTATTATTCAAAAAGTGATTGTGTGTGGTCACTTAAAAAATTGATTAATCCTCTGTGATAGCAGCCAGACCAACAATAAAAGTTACGTTTTTCTTCTAATGCAGTAGAACAAAATTAAACATTATAGAGTAATCTTACCAGAGCTCTGCATTTCACATCTATCTTTCTTTCTGGTGCTGCAGGTATGCTGTTAATCTTTAAGGAGAACCACACTTTACAATTTGAAGAACGTCCTCCTATGTTAAAAAGAACAAAATTCCTTACAAATCATCTCATGAGGTGATCAGTCCTAGCAGCATTCAAATCAATAAGAAATTTTGACTTTTAGTAGAAATACCAGTCATTGTTCACATTGAGACAAAGCAAATCATGAACTGATTTAATTGCTGTCAACCAACTGCATTATCTAATCCCTTCTCATCTGGATTCAAAACAGTAACAAAATCAATTTATACACAAATGGCATGAAAATAGCACTTTGGAAAATTAGTTTCCCAAACTATCAAATTGGTTTAGAATTTCAAATATCATTGATTCTTAACTGTTTTTCTTCAACAAAGACAATGCTAAAAAGTATTCTGAATCATCGTTTTATTATTAAATGCTCATCCACCATAGATTCAAAACTATGTTATCTATTAAACAGAGCAGAATTTTCAGCTACATAGAGTCCATCCTCAAAGATACGTTTGAACAAATATTGATTTATACTGCAATGCATTTTTCATCAGGTTTTCAGACAGGATGCCCTGAGTAACTGTGATAACAAACAAGTTGGCATTAAAGAGACCAAGAATGCTCAAAGACGGTAAATACGTACATCAAAACATTCCTGCATCAGTATTATCCTATTAGATCAGATTCATTATCTATCTTATCCCAAGCTCTGTTATCAACGACTAGTAAAAGTTTGGCCAGAAAAAACATGTAAGTAACTCTTGTAAACCCACATTTAATTATGTGATAAACTGGAGAGAAATTCAGATTTGATTCCTTTCAATATTTTGTATTATCTAGTTCAAAAAGGAGACATGGGAAATTCTAATGATATGTACGGAAGCTTAAACGCATCAGAGACTCCCTTTGAATTTTGGAGATCATTTATGAAGCCACAGAAGACTACTTGTCACACACATGCACGTACTTGTGAAATTGTGAGGATAAATTTTAAATTCTGCTGATGTTGATGATTATGAAACCCTTAAATAACTGGGATTTGCATTAATGGTACAATTAAGGCCAGAAACAGGGATGTTTTAACTACCAGTAACCATGGGAAGCATAGGCAAGCAGCTGTTTGAACTGGGAGCAGTCCATATCAGACTGAATGTATTTTTATAATTTTATATCATAGCAGGCAAAATCAAATCAAAGTTAGTTCATATAACATGACCTTTGCTATATAACAGAACTTAAATTCTGTTCAGTTACATAGTATTGTTGTTGTGCAATTTCAGTCAAGCAATCTGTGTTTTTCTGAAGGATATCTTCCAGATAGACTTTGAGTTTTGATTTGAAGATATCCACAGCAGTTTGTTCTGGCGGCTAATTATTGCCATTAGAAGACATTTAAATATGAGTCTAATATCCGATTTCCATTAGATTTGCTTCAATGTCTGTCCAAAAGATCTTGTAATGACTTTCTATGATTTAAGAGATTCAACACTAAGGATCAAGCATTTAGAACATGGTTATGAATGGTAATAAAATTAGCTCTTCAGTCTTCTTCAGGTAGGTGAAAAAGGCTGAGCCCAAAGTCTCTCATCATAAGGCCTGTTCTCCACAACACAAATATTTCATGTGGTAATTTTTTTACAAGTATAAATGGTTGTTCAGCAACTTTTTAAAATGCGTACACAAGAACTTCTTGCAGTATTCCTGTTTGTCAGTATATTGTATGAGATGAAAATAACCTTAATCCTCCTACTCACACTTCCCTGAATTATACACTAGAGAGCTACATTAGTTGTTTCTGTTTTACCACAGCATTTCTCTTGGGAGCTCTTACTGTTTTCCTTTTCTGCTGTGACCCCAGCTCTTCTCAGACCCACTGCTTGCTTTGTTGCAGTTTCTCATTCTGCATATATGACTTCTTTATTTCTAAACCCTATTTCCAATAAAACTGTGTCTGACTGGCCTTAATTACATTACTTTCTTTAAATCTTCACTGAGTACATCCTGTATTAACTTACTCATTCTTTTGTTCAGGCTAATTTGATCTGCATACAATTTACTGTTTTTTAATATGAGCAGAATATTACCGTCTTCCAGTCTCTGGAATAGCCTCAGTATCTTAAGATCTATAAGAATTAACATCATTGAGGTAAAGACATCTTCTGAATGTCCATTAAAGGATTCTGGCATGCACATGACCCTGAGTTTAATCAATTAAAAAAAGTGAAAAAAAAAAAAAGCATACAGAAGAGAGACAACTTCTGCAAGAACGGAGGATCCCCTTACACCAAAAAGAACAAGTCACCTGGAACCTGAAATAAAAGTTATCAATTAAAGATGAAAAGAAAATCAAAAGGTGCCCATAGCTTGGGACATCACACCCTTAAAGAATGCAGTCAAACTGTAGGAAAGGGTACAACAGAAGTCTGTAAAATTCAGGTAGGAAACAACAAAGGCAAATGTCAACAGTAAAGTTCCACTTGCACAGGATATGTGATTAAACAGCGGAACAGAGGGATTTATTAAAGTAAAGCAATACATTCACGAATTAATGTTCTGTACTGTTAAGGAAAATAGAAAAGAGCATGAACTGTTATTTACATAGAAAATTAACAAGGCTGCCTCCCTGTCCCCAAACCTCCAAAAACACCCATAAAAAAACCCAAAAAAAACAACCAAACAAAACAAACAAACAAAAAAACTTTGAGTGACAACTCGCGAAAGACTTAAAAGCAGTAGCAAAATCTTTTCAAACCCATCCGAAGCTGGTAGCCTGTCAAACTCAGAAGGCCTGATAGATGATCAGGGTGGAAAAGGAATGCCCAAGTAAGATAAGGCTGCAGCAGAAAATGTAAACTAATGCTTTGCAATAGTGTTTGCTATAATGGAGTTTGGGGGCTTCCTCCACCCACCCTAGAGCTTGTTTTCAGGGGAATGGTCAGAGGGACTCTCCCAAATTAAGGTTTCAGCAGGAAAGGTTTTGGAGCAGACTGATAAAGAGTAAAATAGCAAATCACCTGGGCACGAGAGTTTCTGCCCAACAATTCAAAGGAACTCAGGTATGAAAGTGTGGTGGTGCAAACCGGCATGTGACCTGTTGCCTAACTCAACTTCAGGTACAAAAAAATAAAAAAGCAGAGAATGTGCTGCCAATCTGCTGCCAATTTTTACACAGGTCTCTGGGATAAGCTGAGAAATTACATATGTGAGTTTCTTTACGTATTCCAAAGAAAATTGTTAAGAATCACAATGCGGGACAGACGCCATAACACACAAAACTATTGGGATTCTTTGCAAAGAGAGCAGCTGTGTGAATAATGGAAAACTGGTTTATATAGTACCCTGTTTTTCCAAAAATCAATTTCTAAGATCCCTTTACAAAGGCTTCAAAGGAAACTAAGCTGCAGAAGAGGGAAAGTTAGAAGATGAAAGTTAGATGAAATACAGAAACCGAAGAACAAGGAATGGCTAGCTCTCACCATGAAGAGAGATAAAGAACGAAGTGAAAAGGCTTGCTTTTGTTCTGAAAAGTCCTTAACCACTTTTTCTCCATAGCACAAATATTTTAAGTACCATATCCTGTCTCTAACAAACTGAACCACTGGAAGCATACCTCCAGGGTGCGAGAAGTACTTTCACTTTTTCCCTAATGCACAACCACAAGTTTTATGGAACGACTTTGTTACTTGTCATTACAACGACAGCAATTAACGCATACACACTATTACCAAGATATTTTTCCGTATAGACTTACAGCCTCCTCTGTTAACTTTGATGACAGATTTTTCCTCTGTATTTTTAGCTTTCCTTAATCACTTCTCTGTAGTTCATAATTGCATCAATGTAGAAGTTATAATCTCCTTGCCTTTTCTCTTCTTTCTTTTATATACAAAATTATTGATTCTGTTTACACAAATCGCTTAAAAATATTCTAATTCCTGATGTGTCTCAAAAGCAAAACTTTCAGGTCGAGTTGCTTTCTTTTTAGTTTTATCTTCAAGAGTTTTGAGCTATTAAAACTTTTTTTTTTTTGGTAAAGAACTCTTAAATTTTTTTTGTACTTTTTATGCACTTGAATGTTTAGATTTTTTTCTGTTTAAATTCTCCTCAGTTTTGGAAAATCAAGTATTTTTTCAGGCACCCTAAATAAACAACACAGCCCACAGATTACCTTTCTGGAAAACAGGTATCATGTTTGGGAGTGAATATCTTGTATGCATTTTTAAGTGATATTACATATATTTAGGTACTTTAGATCATAACATTATTTGCATAATATTATGCAACAGGCACTTCCCTAAAAATTGCCAAGTACTTTAATCAAAAGCATTTCTTAACACATGGAAAGGACCTAGCAATTCTCTGCTGAAGGAATCTTTCCATTTCTTTGTGCAGCTGAACTCTTCACAAAACAAACATTCCTGCAAGTATTGTTTAGTAGTAAGCCTTGAAGTTGTGCAAACTTTGACGTTCCGTTAACTTTTACTGAGTGAAAACATAGCCGAACGGTTGCTGTGCTGCCCACTTGCACCGTTAAAAACATAAAACCTAGGGCTTTGCCCACACCTAGCCCTAAACCTGATACCAAATAGTGACGTTATAGATGAGTCCCACCGTCAGGTCTTTATCTGTATAATGGGCTAGCCCAAAGTCAATTTATTTGAAGTATCCTCATTCTCAAGTAATTGTAGCCCAATTTTACTGTGATTTTTTTTCTCTTGACAAGGCCACCCACAAGACAGAACCTGGCTCTGACCCAGAGGAATACTCAGGAGTGACTTCCAAAGTTATAAAAATCTATTAAAGCTTGAGGTCCCTGAAAAAATAATGAATATAAGCAGATTAAATTCACAACAATCGCTCTTGACCTTTCCGTTAGTTGTATCTTGGCATTTCTGTTTCAAACCTGAAGAAGAACCTGCATGGCTGAAAACAGATCTGGTATTAGAACTTCATTTGCTAACATATAAAGCAGAAAGTCGGGGGAGGGTGGCTGGGGATTTCTTTTGCTGTTTTTGGTAAGGTTTTTTTAAAGAGTTTTACTTTACCAGACAGTAGCTGGGAAAACAAGGCTGAAACATCACAGGCAATGAAGATAATCTCAATACACTCATGCTGAAACAGAGGTGGCTCATTCCCAACTTACAGAACAAGATTGTATCTGTCTGTTTCTGTTTCCTGCACACCTTGAAAAAACAGGCACAAAAAAGTAGACACTCTTCTTTTTCTCTCTACACCAGGAAATGTTTATTCTAATACAAAAACATTCAAAGTTGATGACATTATTTTGAGATGATGCCTTTGCAGTGTCTCAATGCAGAACGTCATGTTCTTAGAACTCTATGAACAACCCAAAACAGAGAATACTATTGCAAACACAAGTATAAACTCACACTTACCTGTATAGCCACTTTTATAAACTTGTATTGACATTTTTAATGCATTTGAAGTCACTTCTTAGGGCCTGAGCACCGTACTTTGATGTGCTATGAGACAAGCCCGGTTTGACTTTAGGCCTATATCTCTTTATCGTCTCACTCTGGGGCTTCAATGACAAATAAAAATCCTTAGCCTGCTTTATGCAATCATCAGTTCATGATCTTGTCAGATCTCATAAAACAACCAAAACAAGGTTTAGTCAGTACTTTAGAGGGAAATCACCACAAAAAAGGAGTGAGCACAACTCTTCTGACCATAACAATGCATCCACTTAAATATTTAATTTCCACTGTCTTCTCTTTTAGTCCCTCCCTTGGTCAGTAGGCTTTCACTCTTGCTACTTAGGGTCAAGCATCTGTCATTAATGGCTAGGGCTAGCACCTTCCGTATGTTAACTACTGCAAATTCAATCAGCGTCACTATAAAATAACTTAGTTATTTTTAGTTTTTTAGAGCTTTCCCTGATTATTTTGCAATTTTTTTTTTCCTGTATATGGAAGCATTGAAAGCTGTGTACTTTCTATTATATGTAGTTATCCTGAATTTGAGGGGAGAAAAAAAACAAATCAAACCAAAACCAGACATCTTTCTGTATCCATTCCTTAACAACAAGTCATTTTCTTCAACTACTATTTATCTACAGTAATTATGTTTGTGAATAGAATTTACAATTTACATGAAAATGAAATTTGAGCCTTCAATAAATTTTTGAGGTTAAAATTTTCACAGGTATCCTCCAAGTCTCATTCCAGCTTATATGATGTACCAAAATCATGAGTTTTACTTCTGGAGTTGAATATCCTTTTGTAATCCCGTCATTGGTGTCTTGTCATACTTCTTTTTAGTGATGCAAATAAAGTCTTCCTCCTGTGCATAATCTCTGCATTTTATTGTGCAATTTTTAAAATATTATAAAATTCTGCTTAACAAATCACCGTTGTAAGCCATACATACACTTTTAGTCTTATAGTTTTTATCATGTCCTGAAGAGTTATCAGTTGTGAAATCCCCTTCCTTATACTCACAAGATTCTTTTCTCTACTCACTTGGATAAGAGTACGTTACTACCATACCAGCCACAAATGGAAATTTCTGTTCCCTCTGTCCCCTTTCCTTGTCCTTTCCTTAAAATTACTTTTCATCCGCTGTCTGCTACACCAGCCGTTAAATATGCTGTCAAGCATCAGCGGTTAAATATTGGCTTAAAAATAGAAAAGATTCTTCTCTCCTGATTAGGACATAGCTGCCTATCATTCAGCTGAATTACACATCACTGATGGTGAAGGAAGATTTGGCTTGGGCTCCTGAAAACTGTAGACTTCTAGGGTGTTCTGGGGAGGGAGGCGGGGTGTGTGTGTGGATATGGACACGATGGGGAAACTAGAATTGTACTGCTA
Source organism: Rissa tridactyla (assembly GCF_028500815.1). Lineage (NCBI taxonomy): Eukaryota > Metazoa > Chordata > Aves > Charadriiformes > Laridae > Rissa > Rissa tridactyla. Next base: position 94,773,571 of record NC_071466.1, read on the forward strand.
AATAAAATTAATTTATTTGAAATATTTTATCCTAATTTTACAGGCTTCTCATATCGGCATCAAAAGTATGATTATATGATCAAAAAGCTAAATTAAAGTGATATTTTCAAATTCCACGTGCACTCTTTCCACAGCATTTTTTCCTAATATTTGTCAGAGCTAATATAGCAACCAAAAGAAATAAATCAGATTCAATTCCAGCTTTAAATAAAACAACAACAACACTGTTAGATGTGTCTTTAAAGGTATGGTTTTTAGCAACAACAGCTAAAGGAATAATACAGCTTTATTTCATGGTTCTACAAAAAACTTTCCAGGCTGGTATTTACCTAAATTCTCTTTAAGTGTGTACCCTTAATGCTGTATACAACTGTACTTTACGGAATGTAAAACACAAATTTAAAAAGACTTTTTGTCTAATGCACTACAATATGTAAATATGTAATAGTTTTCAATACGTAAAGTGCTCACCATGGCTAGCACAGGATAAATCAAAATTTAGACTTCATTCTGCTCACATGCAAACAAAATGTCTATGAGTAACCAACGCCCTGTAGAGTCATCTCTGAAGGGCAAGAACTGTTGTTCATGAAAAACGATCAGTTAATAATTACATCTCGTATTAATTTATATAAAAATTATTTTTTCTAAATCAAAATGGGAAAACTAAATAATGTGGCATGGATTGGCTATTAAGCACATGTGATGATTTATGATCCTTGTTTTTCAGATTTCACTGGCCTTAGCAATCTAAGAATTACACTAAAAAGACCAAACATTTCTGTAAACTTTTCCTGATAATTTAACTTTCTCTACCATGTTAAATTCGCAGATTTTTTTTGTTTTTTTTTTTTTTAACAGATTATTGATTACTTCAGACTCCCTTACCATAAACCTCAAAGTTTATTCCAGACACAAAACTAGTGACAATAATCTGTCCAAAGACATATAAAGTCTTTACAATAAGGTATTGAATACTTCTTTTAACAGTGTCTCTAGATAAGTCTAATTGGTTCATATGTCCTAGGTAAAAATCACAATTTTCCTGATAAGTAGACCCATCAGTCCACTGAAAACTATTTATAAATTAAATTCTATCTTAAATGGCTCTAGATATCTCTCTCTACATTTAGTTTCCAAGTGTGCAAAACCTGCACCTAATTCTTGGAGAAAACTGTAAAAACACTAACACATTAAGAAAATGTTGCAATCCTGTTATGTTATAAACTCAAATTGATGCAACAACACAGACAGTAACATTTATTTTTACTGTTTGAGGCATAGATTATCCTTGGAAAGCCAATGCTCCTACGCTTTTCTCTTCCAAGGACATTATAATTTAGGGTTGTCACCTTTAGGCTTGAGCTCACAAGTTATCTCACCTAAGGGTTACACTTTTCCAATAAACGTCATCAATATCTATAGCTTTTTATAATGCTTTTGCATTACATGGCAAGATAAACATTGCTCTCAGCTGCCGTTTTATGCACATAAACACATTTGAGTAACCCTAACATTTCAATGAATATTCATTTAATGTATCTCTTACAACATACCTTGAAAAAAATATTTCATATTCCTCAGACATTAATCTTGTTCTTAAAGGATATGATGTTATAATTCGCTTAGAGCAACTTTCATAAATTTAGAGTGTGCCTTGCATTTTGTATCAAACTGAGGTCATAGACAGTACTAAAGCAACACTGAGGTTGGAAGATTGCATTAGTTTGTCCACCTAAATTGCAGGTGATGTATGAAAGTGGTGCACTTCAAAATGCAGCAATTCTAAATGAAATTATGATGCTTTCATGTGTAAAAACGTACTTAATATCTAATTAGTTCATTTTTTTCAAGTTAATATAGTACAGATAGACAGGATTGGTGAAGAAAAGCATTCTACAAGAGGGAAAACTACAAGCTAGAGTAGGGTTCCTTTTCTTTAGGACTTGTCCTAAAGTAAGTAATGACCGTATCTCCAAAGCCTTTTGTCACTTGGGAAAATTTGGAAACAGAAATGAGAACAATTTTCTAAAATGTAGTATCAAATCCACATTTTGGCCCTTGGAATTAGCTGCGATCACCAGGAAACAAAGCTCTGAAAAAGTGTCTGATCTCTTTGAAGTCAGAATCCCAGAACCACTCTTTTTTTCTTTTTTTTTTTTTTTTTTCTGCCTTCAAAGCCATCTTCTCAAATGAAGATCACCACCTTACAGTGGAAACTCAGATACCACTAGCCCATGAATGATATTCCTTTTCCCCAAACTTTCTCCAAAACTGTAAGGAGAAGATAGAATTTTAACACAACAGACAGCTTATTTCAAAGAAATGGATGACTAATGCTGTTGACAACTTCCATTTTTGAAGCTCAGTCTTCCATGCTATTAATATCACAACCGTACAATGTCATAACACCATTTCTCAGTTAGACACCTTTACTCCATAAAGACACTTTCTCATCTCCCACATAACAGCTTCAAAAAAAATCATCCAGTAGATCAGCTACGTCTATGGATTTGGAAAAAACAAAATATCGCTTTCACTCAGAATATTCTTGATGCCTTTCATAAACTCTCAATACCTTAATATGATGATGTCACATCTCTCCCTTCTCCCTTGCAGTTAGGTCCTAAATGTAAATATGGCAATTATGATTATTCTTCTACAGAGGATTTTTTCAGTCTCCATTTGGATTGTGTTCTGAACTTACCCAGGGCATGTACCTTTCATGAAATTGAATCTGTCTTGCTATCACCTATCTATTGGTGACACACAGACCTATCTGTTGGTACACACTGGAGCAGAAGTCAGGGTCTGATCTGGTTTATGTTAAACTGTTTTTCTGAGGAAATCGTGGCATGGGGAGTAAACTCAGATCATATGCCAGAATGCCATCCAGACACCAAGTACTTTTGACACTAGTAAACATAGATATATCCAAGAAATCAAAAATCGACAATAAGACAGGCAATATATTTTCCCTTAGACTCCATCTCACCTCACCTTTTTAAGCTCTGCTGTCAGCATGACATATGTAAACACAAAGTGCGCAAAGCTTAAGAAAATTCCAAATGATGAACAGAAATTTATCACATTTTTGCAACACAAGAGTTGAAAACTCACGAAATTTCTAGGGGGGGTGGGGAATATTTTACCATATCAACAATTGGAGGAATAAATTCAAAGGACTGTCGCGAACCTTACCAAAGTAGGTCCACAATGTTAATTACATTTCTTGACCCCGCCTTCTTTAGTAAGAGAATATAGCCACACACGAGTTGAAAACTCACAAAATTTCTAGGGGGGGTGGGGAATATTTTACCATATCAACAATTGGAGGAATAAATTCAAAGGACTGTCGCAAACCTTACCAAAGTAGGTCCACAATGTTAATTACATTTCTTGACCCTGCCTTCTTTAGTAAGAGCATATAGCCACACACGGAATAGAACCCAGATTTGCATCATACACCTCTGAATACTCGCTTAAGAGGTGGGATGAAAAGGACACTTAGGAGATGAAACAAGCTACTACACAAGGAATCTGTCATGTATAAGCCACTGAAAATAAACAGAGCACCTTTGGTGATCATGGGTAGGTTTCAGTTAGGATGGGCTGTATGTTTGGGAGCGGCCTGCTCCTCAGACACATTTGTATTGCATGGCTTTCTCAAAACTCTGCCCTTATAGTGTTATTCCATCTTTTACTGCCTGGGTCTATTATTCTTAGTCTAGAATATTAACATGTCTCAACCAGACTGTCATCACAAGCAGAATCTTTGTGGTAATTTATGGAAAGATGATACTTTTTCAGTTACTATGTAATGGTTTTAGAAGTTTGAATAGCAAGCAAGAGGAACTGAAACTTTTCACTGATTAGAATAAGTTTGATATAATTTGCGATTATATAGTGAAGTGAATTGGTTGCTTAGAATACTAACACAAATGTAAAATACTGTTTAACTTCTAATGTCAAGATAAATTTTAATTGCTTTAGGAATGATATTTGATTATTATAATTACCTTAGTTCAAAAACCTGGCAAAGAAAGAAGCTGAGGCTAAGTAGAGGAGATACTTTGGATAATCTAGTCTAAGAGTAGAATAAACACATAATTCCAAAAAGGAGAGAGACAAGAGCAACTCAAGATATTTGAGAAGAAAAGTAAAAAAAAAAACCACAAAGTAGCTAACCGTTATACAACAAATAACAGACTTGTGAAAACACAGAAAAACTAGTATAACCAGTATGAATTTGAAGTTCAGAAAACAACTATTGCTAAATAAATCTTTTTCATTGTGTTTTCTTTTCCTTCAGAAAGATTTTTAAGGAAAGACCACAATTACAATCTTTACATGCACAAAAGACTGCTACTAAAAGTGATCTCCCCATCCTTGATGTAAAGAGTAACAAATGGTGGGCTTTAGTACATGTGAAAGGTATCAGGAAAACTTTACAATGGTAAGGGAGAAGAAGAACTAGGACGGATCACCTACGTCATGCAGACCTCAGTAAATAGCTTTAAAGAACACCCTAGAGGAATGGTTGTCAGAATCAACAAAGGAACAAGTTACATCTACCAGGTTATACCTAACTAACACACTCTCATGTTCCAATAAATGCCTCAACATACCCTCATTCACAGTCATAATCTCCAGCTCACATGAAACTAGAATTCTTGGCGCTCTGTTAACAAACACAGAGCTACGATTGCAGTCCCAAGCAGACACAACCATGATCATGTCCACGTCCGTCAGTTTCTTAACTCAATGAACATAAACAAGTTATGGACTAACGTCCTCCACTCCTACTTAATTCATACAGCTTTTAAAAATAGCCAAATTCTTAAGAGGTTTTCCAGAGGTCCATTGATTTTTCTCCATTTGCTATTTCTGGTTGTATTTCTATTGACAACTTTTTTTTTCTATTTTTTTTCTTTTTTCTTTTTTTTTCTTTTTTTAAAATCTTTGTCTACCTATTCAAATAAAAATTGGAAAAAAAAGCTCATCCACTGTAACTTTGTCTCTGAGTATTGACCTATAAGGTCTCAGATAATGAACAGAAGGATTACTGCTCATTCTTATTATGCTGGCATATAAAGATTCTAAGGGTGATCATGGAAAAAGGGGCCCTTAATTTTCCCTGCAGGCTCTCTACAGGGTTAGGACAACCATCATGAATATTTAAGGATGCATACAAAAATAATAAAACCCATGTAATCAGGAATGGGATGGGAAAGAAAACAGAAGGAAAAGACGTCTTACTTCAGTGTAGCAGAAAAGCCACCAATACTAATTGCTCAAAGAAGTTCCAAAAAAGGATGGAGTAAGATAACCTAGGATTTTTTTTTTTCCTGCATCTTGGCAGAAATAGTATCCCCTGGACAGGTTTAGCATAGCACTGCACATTTTAAGTTGGTTAAAACAGTGACTTATGTTTGGAAATCACTTGCCAGGTGAACAGCTTGGGTAAGCTGTATGACAGACATTTTAGCATGTCTGAAAAAGTAAAAGCCAGTTCAGTAGTCACGTACACACAGTCATGGTTGACATACCTTTGGCACGGTAGGATAAATTGTACTCAGATGATTTCCAGCCGTGAAGTTCCTTAAAATGATACTCAAGTGTCTTCCTGATTCACGTCAGGATGAATACAAAACATATAAAATACAGACATACTTACATATAATAATTATATTGCTCCAAAGAGAGAAAACCTAATTGGTGTTTTTCTTTTTTTTCTTTTTTTTAAAGACAGGATATTGTTATACTACATAAAATACCTTCATAAGCCAACTTTTTGGCTACTAAGAGTTTTTTGACATAGAATATTTAACATCAACGAATTGTAGCCAGAAAAATTAAAATATGAACTTAGTATGATTTTAGAATCTTCATGGCACTGAAACCACATAGCAATGTACAATTAATGCCTTTTTGAACTTTTATTTCAGTCAAACACAAGTTATTGAATGAAATATAAAAGTACATTAGTGAAACATAATGTCCTGTGACAGGTAGAAGACCAAACTGACAGTCAAAAAAAAAAAAAAAAAAGGCAGCAGAAAAGCAGTACGTATTCTTAAATATCAGAAGCCTGCTCACAAGTATGACATTTATTGTAAAGGCTTAGCAAACATCTTGGTTTTAAGTCTTATCAGCTAAAGCCTGTTAGAATTTCTTTATTAATCCTCCAGCTGTTGTGCTCTCTAGGTGTAATATGCTGTGGTGAAATATACTTCCAATGGTTAAATGTTCTTTATTATGAAATTCTGAGTCATATTCTATTATTGCCAACACAATAGATTCAAAATAAGCTTGCTGAAGACAAATTTAGTCCAGTTTTATACTAGTGTTGTGCCACACAAGCAAGTAACTGCTTTTACGAGTTGCTGCACATGCAAGATATTTAAAAGCTACACTCTATTAAGCAACACAAGTCTTTTGTTTGAGAAGCAAATTCCATTGAATCAACTGAATTCTAGAAATTACCTTGGAATTTAGAAGCTACTGTAAAAATCAATTGCTGTATTTCCCTCAAAGGTCTGTATCCCTCAGCTTGGAATTCAGCAGCTTTTAAAAATATCTCAGAGACTCAAGAAATGTTAGGCACCACATATCCTCATTTTTAATATAGAACTCCATTAATATTCAAAAAATTTACCCCTTCTAGCTACCAGGAAACTAACTTAACAACATTTTCTGGAATATATGTGAATTTCTAACTGAACCTTTAACTATGAGTTAACTTTGATTTTATTACACGAACCTACATGAGACTTCAGTGAGAAAACAGATCACATACTGTCAGGGTTCACTTTTAAATTCTCTACCATACTCTAGTAGGCTAACCCTATGCAGTTTTCTTTAAAAAAACATGCTAAATCTGAAGGCTAAGAATGCCTATTTCCTAGGTGAAGATAAGCCAGAATTATAAAAATTATACTCATGCGTCCTACAGAGTGATTCATGACAACCATTCATTAAAAATTTTTTTATTGAGTGTTTACCAATAAAAATTAATTTTTCCATAATAGTGGTGGTATGGTAAAAATACTAAACTAACCAAAAGCATTTTATCAACCTTAATTTAGTCTTACTATAATGTTTCATAGAAAACACAGCCAGGCAAATGCAAAGGCATTAAACCTGAGAAGTGTCCATTTATTTTCTTTTTCAGCATAACCATTTTACTTTAAAAGGAACCTTTTAACCAAGTTCACTGGGATTTGGATTACTTTCCATTCCAAGCTCTGCCACGAAGTAGGCATTTGATCTCATTCTCCTAAGGCAAGGCAAAAAAGCAACATAAAGCAACACCACACACACAAAAAAGGCAACAGTATTCTGGGATAAAAACTGTGTTCCATGAAGAGGATATTATTAACGAGTATAATTTTCTGACCTCTTTAACATGTTTCTACTGAGCACTTATGTCATTTTAGGAAAACTTCCTTAGTCATTTTAGGAAAACTATGTTTATTTCTCTATACATCCATAAAATACAAAATTAGTTCTATGAAATAGAATCCTGACCATAATGATGAAGTGGGCAGATTTTCATCAGGTTTCAGCAAAACCCATTGTGGAATAGCGTGAGCAATTTATGTTTTCAATAAAATAAGAAACGATGAAGTCAAATTCCATTAATCTTCAAGTAGAAGAGCTTAATGGTCATGTACTTTCACACTAAATAAAACCAACCCTTCATTAATTTCATGGATATTATCTGACATATTTACAGATACTGAACTTTATCATGTCATTCTTACTAATTTCTCAACATATTGGTGGACAAATAAGGTGTAGGTAACTGATAAATCCAGAGAATTTAGTTAAAGCAATCCTATAATTCTATCTAACATTCAAAAATAATTAGTATATATATCACATACACTATGAAAGAAGTATTCTTCCTAAATAATACGTTTACTTTAATACCTTACCAGGAATGCAAATCATGTTTTTATAATTCATTCTAATTGTCAAAACCACAAAAGCCTTTGTAAACCCCTCCAAACCCCAGGAATTACTGTTATTGCACTTACTGCACAGCAACTTTTCTATGAGGTTTCTCATTATTAGGGGCTATATTTTTAAACTTGCATGAAATCTGAGTCTGAAATTACATGGACATAAGGCACCATGATGCATTGCCAATTGAAAATGACCGGACAGCAATTTACATATGCACACATCCCATGTTTCATACACACTATGCATATTTCTGGGGGAAAAAAAAAAAAAAAAAAAAAGTCAGATCTTTCTAGGTTCTGTGTCCTGCACATACTGCATATATCCACGATAGTGACGTACAAAAGGTTTATGCCAGATGCTTTTTCTCTAGATGTATCTGTAAAACATCTGCTATGTAAAAAGCATAGTTTACTGCAATTACAATGTGACTCCTATACGAAGTCTAAGCAAAAAATACGATGCTTTAAAACATACAATGTAATACTAATTGCCTTATTTTACAGCAAGTAATACTGATTTGAATGCAATATCATGTCACTTTCAAAGAGTAATAACAAAGTTGATGTGTATTCTAGAACAGGGACTTAGGCAGCTTGTATCTTCATATTTAGAAAGGAAAAGTATATCTTCCCTAAAACGAAACAAACACTATTCAGTATTATTCAATCCGAAGAAAAGAAAAAAAAAAATCTCCAAATGGTAAAGTTAATGCTTTTCAACGTTTTTTTTCAAGGATAATTTCCAGTTTCTTGTATAAATGCGAACATTCATTCTGACAAGTGAACATCAATTCAAAACAAATGAACTTTGACCTGAAGTTTCTAACCAGATAGGATACAGGAATCGCTATAGTATTTGCTGACGTTTTTCCTGTTGACGTTCGTTTGAAAGATCCTTGAGATCAGATCTAAAGTGTGGCACTTACAAATCACGCGTTAATAAACCCCACTGTGACACACAAGATAGTATAAGGAGGAATAAAGAAAAAAATGTTACATGGTCTTTCCATAAATTTATTGGTAGGAAATTTGGGCAAAACAGTTGAAACGGAATCATGAGAGTGAGATTTCTCTAGTCTTTGTGGAAAAATATAGGTCAAAAGTTCAGTGGAACAAAATAAATATACCTTAGTGTAAAACAGAAAAGGAAAAAGAAAGGATCTTTCAGTACGGATAAAAAAGCATGTACTCAGGACTCAAAATATCTCTCAAAAAATCTCACCTGAAAAAGCCCCACTATATTTGCCAAGAGAAAAAATATTTGTGGATGCTTAAGGTTACCATAGACAGTCAAACCAATATTCAGCAAAAAGTAATATGAAGGCTGACAGATACTTCAAGGTAAAGGAAAAGGATGTGCCAGTTTATCGCAAATCAGCTCAAATTTTGGATGCAAAATGAAGCGTGATATTTACCAGACAGATAACGACACCACAAAGTATCTTCCAAATTATTTCCTCAGCCCACAGAAAAGCAAAGTGACCGCTAGCCAGATTCATTGTAGTATCTGACATCTCATTTACCTATTGACTGATCGTTGCCGCATAATCTTTAACACATACATACAAACAACTTAAATATAAAATTTAACACATTTTTTATGCATACATACTATGCAAACTATTGTATGGTTTGAACTCACAATCAGTAGCATATTAGAAAATGTAAATACTGGAATATTACATTTTGATTACTACTTTTATGCACAAAAGTAGTAGAAACTGGAGATAATAGCACTATTCCAACACTTTCTGCTAATATTATAACAGCATTCAAATTATTTTTGCATATTTATACTTCTATGATTTCATTAATGTATAGTAAATGAACAATCAACAGAATTCATATTGTAAATTTAATTTGACACTTCACAATGTTGTTTACATTTTTATTTCCTCTTATGTACAAAAGGCAGGGCTCACAAATTACAAACAAACAGAACCTCGAGTATTTACAATACCAGCAGCAAATGAGATTTAGGACAAGAATGAATAAGGGGGAAAGTAAAAGGTTATTACTTTAGCCTACTTGTTTCCATTTTAAAACTCGCTGACATTTGCCAATATCTCTGTTTAACTAACTTTCCAATTCAAAATTGTCCAAGCCAGTTGTCTTCCCTGGGTTGCTTTTCTGGAATTTCTAGACAAATGAATCCAGTAACAGTTATTCAAAGAAAGCACAAAGCATTTTTCTTACAGTAACACTTTTTAGATATTTTGCTGAGAAGCTGTAGCACATCATTTAGACCAGGGGATGACATTTTTTGAAGGAGTCACCCTACATATAGAAACACGGTTTTTACTCTGAGAAAATCCACTCAAATTTTGTGAGGTTTATTATCTCTGAAAATGATTTTGTTGAACAGATATATATATATACACACACACATATATATACACGAGAGAGGTTTACTATTGTCTGATGTTTAAACAACCTGGAAACTCAATCTGCACCTAAAATGTCCTAGCCACTCAGTTCTTATGTCAACCAGATTTGCATATGCCTACAGGAGAAGCTTGGAAAACCTGGAAGAGTTATACTTGACAAATGAAATAAAATGCATATTCAAGAACTAGCATAACTTAACGATGACACATGTAGCATTTTCGATTTGCTACAAAAAAGTATTCCTCACTTAGTGGGTCACATTAGTAGCTTTCTTAGAAATACTTAGAGTGTTTTGGAGAGAATTAACACAGATACCCCAATTAAAAAAAAAAAAAAGTAGATAATCAGCCTTTTAAAGCCTTTCCTCCATAAGAAATAGCATGCACAGTTTTTCCTTAGTTCAAAAAACCTGGCATGCCAGATTACTTTCACTTAGCATAAGGGAAACTGCATGGAATCCAAGAGCACCACAAAATGCAAGAGTCTCCCAGGGAGAGGATACAGTTCGCTTTAAATGTAACGGTTTATCAAGGAAGAAGAGATAAAGGCCTTGTGTGAGAGATGCATTACATTCTAAGTGGCAAAACAACATGTCAGTGGTGAGTAGGTTTTAAAAGAAGAATTTTTATTTGACCATGAATAAATAGCACCCGGCCTTTTAACTGAATTTAACCTGCAATTTCTTCTGAGAGAGCGCAAGACTCTGGATCAATCTACAGTAAACAGCAAGGACCTACAGCAGAGAACAGGGTACCAATGAAGAAATTCTTAGCTTCTTATGGAGTGATGCTAAAGGCCAAAGACTTCGGTAGGATACCCCTCAAAAAGGCTGCAAGGGCTGCTGAACTGAGGTTAACTCTCACTGCGATAATGTTAATGTCACACAGCAAATGAACATGCTCCAGTCTGTGACTGCAATGGTTAAGACTTTTCTGACAACTGTTCCTTCTTGATATCAGTGATAGCTTTATCCAGTACTGGTAATCAACACAAACCAGTAACATACCCCCTCTGAGCCATTTTCATTTCTGAAACGTATATGTGAAGGTGAAAGGAGCAGTGACTTGTGAATACCTGAATTTTCTGTAGGAATGTTTAATAAGTTATATTACAGAAATATAAACATGGAAAAACCATATCAAAAGAACAAGTTACTTGGTGAGGTTCTTTCTACTTAATCAATAAAATCCCTTTCACAGAGAAAGTTCCACTACAAAATCAGTGCCAAATGCCACAAACAGAAATAAATAACACCTTGAAAGTGCATCCAAATCTCTCAATTACACTTCTTGCACACACATACTCTCACTCTCTGACGACAACATATAAAATGCCATCTGTCTTTTGCCACAGTGGGAAACAGTAGTTCCCTAATATTTATAATTTCATAAGTATGTCAAGAGCAATTAGGATTCCACTATGCCCACAGAGAAAGCAAAGAAAATATTTTGAGAGAGACAGTAGACTCCATAACAAATAAATCACTGCAATGGGCAAGAAATATCTACCGCCTACTCAGTAAAAATGTCAGAGTGGTTCTTTGCTGGTTAGTTAGGCAGGCCCACTTCATAACTGAATGTATGACAATGCAGGAACGTCCATTGTCTGGAATAAACTAAAAGCCAGAATTATACATGGGCCATTTATTTTGCAGCTGCTCTAGAAACAAAAGTTCTTAGCAAATTCCATCAGCAGGCTACTGACTGGACAAGAGGATTTAAGATATGAGAGAAATTTATCCATGAAAAACCAATGAGGTGAACTTACGGTTTTTCATGAACAAAACCCATGACTTACACAATGAGAATTACCTAATCACAAATAGTCTTCAGGAACAACTTGTTTCTAGCTTCAAAGGCAGACAATGGCAGTAGTATGTGATGCAAACTTGTCTAGTTAGGAAAGTATAGCACTACTTTTAAGAGAATTATAATAATACTACTTAGGGGGGAGCCTGATAATAAAATGAAAAAAATATTAGATTGGATGGAGAAATGTGTTTTATTTTCTCCTGTTGGAAATTAATATGCTCCCTGTCATCTTAAAAATATAATTTTGACTCAATCTAAGTTTTAATTGAAATTTCTGAACTGTTTAGTTTTCAGAAACTTGCAACGAAGAAATACATACATAAAAAACTTTGCTCTGGATTTGTGAATCTATTTTTTATACAATAGTTTAACTGTTGGATTGCCCTGACAGGCTCTGAGAACGTATATGCAATTCCTTCTTCTGCTTGAGGGACTGAACATACACCTTGAAGGAAATTATTGTAACCCTTAAGCAATAGGATATTCTAAGCAACTGCTCTTAGACAATCTTGTTGATGTTACTATAATGTTAACAGGTCATAATATTTAGACTCATATCATAGATTCAAGCAATTATGCAAATAGGAAAAAACCCCAAACAAATATTGTAAAAGACTTTAAAAAAAAAATCACATATTTGATTTGAACTCCACTTCTTATGAACTGCCCCAAGTATTAGCCTATAACATTAGACTTTTTCTTGTTTTCTGGCTCAGTGCGTACTTTCACAGGTCAGAGCAATTGAATCAGCATAAATAGAGGACACTGATAGGACCTTCCCTCTTTTCTCTCATCACCCCATTATCTCCTGCCCCAAACATGCTTATACGACTGTGAGGAACTGGTAAATATCACTGTTCTTTTTCATTACTATTATGTACTCTCTATGTGTTTATAATTCCTTATTGCTAAGGGGTAAAATAAGAATTGTTTGTAAGCATGACAAAGTAGGAAACGCAAAATGATGACCTAGATAAAGAGCGTCTCAAACACTTAAACCTTATAGCAAGGGCATTGGCTGTAAAGAAACTACTGCTCTGTTGCTAGACCATTTACTGCTTTGTTTCAAAATGTTATTTTTTATATCACTCTGAATGTGTCCTGTCACAGAGTACTAGTAAGGGTTTCCACTTGGACCTATCACATTAGCCCTACTGCTGAAGGGCAGCTTAGAAGGGGAAGAAATTCAAGTATGGTTCTGCCGCGCTGTTTCAATTCAGCAAGGTGCAAATCACACCTGTCATTTCACAGGTGAACTTGAGAGGGACAGGCAAAAGTCCAGAGTACACCATGACAACTATAACCTTTATTTTGGCTCAGGATTTTTTTTCCCCTGAATATTTTCATTAAATGGACTACTAATTGAGAAAATTCCATATATACACAAATATTTGAGATCTGCCAGGAATGAATGTGTTTCTCAGTCATATAGTTTATACAGAATATCAGAACAAGCAAAGTGCATATCACAGATGTTTTTAATTAGGTAAGAAAATTTAATCTGTTTATATGCAAATGCAATCCTACATGCTATGACAACCAAAAATGTAGAAATGTACAAGCTTACAAATGGAGCGACTTATTTGTGGTCAGGACAGATGCAACATTACTACCCTTCTCAGCACAGCAATATTAAAACACCTGCTGCACGAAGGATGATGTAACCTAAAGTTCACCAGCAGCCTTACACCGTGAGCAATCACAGACTGCTTTTGTTATTAATTTTAAATGGGCTACCATGCTTCATTTGCACAGATTTTTAATTACACACATACCATGCCCCACAAAATTCCATGCGGGCCATAGGTCCTTGAAGCATTGCTACATCTGAATTGTTTCAAAACATGTTAGTTTATAAGGGGAATCAAGCTGTTCTGAGTCTCAAAAGGGCACAGGAAAACGTGGAACACTTAGCAGACTGAAGTACTGCAGAAGGGCACCTACTGAGAAAGCTAACAATAATTGAACATTCTTTTTGACAAAGGAAAAAAAGGATAAAACAGTCTAATCCTTAATGTTCTACATATGCTGAACCATCCCCAAAAGCTTGTATGCACTAGCATAAGTATAGCTGCAAATGCTAAAATGCTATCAAAAAAACCCCAAGCCCTGGTTGGTATTTTACATTTTAAAATATGCATGCAGTTTACACAGGGATTATTTTCTTTGGGTATTTCTTCTGTATTTTTTTTTTTCTTGAAGAGGGAGAATCAATTAAAACAAACTAATCTGAAGGTGGAGCACAATATGCTTGAATATACAGTGTGCAGATTAAACTGAAAAATAGCTTAACTACACAATCAAAATTTATGAGGTAGATAACTCAGAATGATTTTTAAGAATGTCCCTGTTAGAAAGATAGTAATTCCAGAAATAATACGCTTGTGAGATATACCAATTATTAATCATATCACTGCACTAATACGGAATAAATCCTAACATTTGCCATTGTATACTCAGCTCTTATAATCTTTTAAAAAATTAACATGAATAAACGCAAAGTCTTATTTTAAACTGTCACCATCCTGAGTACTGTTTTCCTCTTAATCACCTTTAAATGTTGCTAGAACAAAGAAATTATTTCATTATCTTCCTTCTGTGAATACCTCAGTGTGCTACTACAGATGTTCAGCTCTCAGGGGTTCATTTCAAGCCTGGAGGACCGGGAGAACCACATACACAAGTATCATTGCCTTTCAAAGGCATCAGTTCCTCAATGAACCCACTCGGAAGCAGTTGTTTTTAAAGACGATGGGAAAGACACTTAACCATCAGAGAAATATCATGAGAAATACAATGACAACTCAGACCAGAAAATGTCAACTGACATTGAAGGCCTGTCTGAAGGATAAATTAGCTTTAAAAAGACAATTAAACAGGCTTTGCCAAAATGCGTGGCCTAACCACTTTGATTGTGTTTTTTTATCGTGGCTTATTCACAAGCAGTGTATCTTTTTGATGTTATGCCTTTCAAGAACAAAGAAATTCAAAAACTTGGCAATGGCATAAAAATGTAAATGCATTCCATAAGAAGAACACAATGGGAAGCATAATCTTTTGATAGAGGCGACGCTTAGGGCAGTCAGAATAAGACAACAGCACATGCAAAATTCCCCTGTGTTGTACAAACAAACATTCTGCGTCTGTATCGCTCAACTCTGTGAGACATCACCACTGGCAGGAACATTAAAAGCTGTCACTTAGGTGCTGAGACTCACTGCTGAAGAGAGAGAGCCAGGGATTCTGGAGGAGGAGGGGGCAATTTGCAGTTGGAGTGTGTCCTGACTTGAGGAAGCCTTAGTCATGGCAGCAACTGCACCAGCTTCACACTCTTGACTCTTCTTTATAGGGGAGCTGCTAGATCAAATCCCTGAGGGTGGCAGAGATGGTCTGGCAGAAGCCGAGCTAAACACCCTCCCTATTGCCCACATGCTACATGGCAAAGAGCGTGACACAGGGGCAATTCTGCAAGGGCAGTTCAGTTTAAGAAGTCACCATGGGCTCCAGAATAGAGCAGAAAAATTTCCTCTACATGGAGAGGAAATTTTCACAAGCATAGGAGGCTTCACAGCATTTAGTCAGACTGTGAAACAAATACCTATTAATGACTAATATTTATTTATGATTTTAGCACTTTAGTATAGAGGAAATCTAAAGATAAATCTTATATGAAAGACCTATTTCAGTCTTAGCAATCACTTAGCCTCAGTTTACTTTTGGGTCCCATGAGAAAAACCCCTAGGACCTCTTCTCTTCAAAAACAGAAATATGCTTTGGAAAGAAGTGAAAACCCATGTCAGTTTAGAAAGGGGCAAGCTCCTGTCACTACATCTGCAGTGCAGACATTTTTCTGTTTGGGTTTTGCTTTGTTTTCTTTTTCCCCTGGTATAAGGCAGCATAAAAAGGAGTTCTCATAAGGATTGCTGTATCAATGGTTTTCACTGCAAGCACTAAATGTGCTTTTTCTTAACTGCATCTGAAGGATAAAAGAAAAGTTAACAAATTTCAGAACCATTAGCTTTTTGGAAGAGCATAATGAGGGATGTTTGTAGAAATTATGAAAAGAATATATGAAAACTGTTGTAGAAATTATCATCATCTTCTACAGTGATACCTACAATGTAATTTGGAGAAGAAAAAAAGATAAAAAAGGATAATTGCATATATACATACTTACATAAAGTATACGTGTGTGTACCTGAAGATGATATTGAATATTAAGGTGTGTATAGTGAGGTAGTAGTTTCTAGTGTGTTTAAAAGGAATACTTTTTACTGAGTGACAGCAAGACAGAAATGTTTGGTGTACATGTGTTTATCATTAGAGATTTTTTTCTAACCTTATTCAGCTATGGACAACCTCACGCTTGTTTTGGCCTTTACTGATTCAAATCTGCATATTCTTTTTCTCTACTACTTTCTGTTACTCCAGATGAGTAACAGTGGCCCTGGAGATTCCCAGCTCTGAGATGCGCTTCTTCAGTGTGTGATGCCTCTGCTCAAATGCAAGCGGTTTGGATTCTACTAGTGGTGTGCACCCTGCAATTAAGGAATCCTAAATCTCAGAAATATCCATCAGTCATTCTACTCCTAAAAGCCATAGATTGATTAATTTTCTTTAAAAAATACAGTAGCAATACAGGTGTAAAAGAAAACACCGCAGGATAAAGCTAAGACTCTGTTAGTTCCTCTTCGAAGAAAGTTCAGAAGAAGACCACTACTATCATATAAGTTAGATCACACCTTGTTACCTTCCATCTCTATTTAGTCATTTTCAGCAGACACTTTCCCCAGTTATAAAAGTTATAGATGTCTAGTACAAATTAATGGTTGTGATGGAAGATAATGTTTTGTGAAATGACTAAAAGCAGTTGGGTGATTTAAAGGTGAGATGGAAGCCTGCTGTTCCTACGATATGGGCATTGTAAGGGTATATCTTCTGTACTGAAGAAAAAAAAATACTATTATTAAGCAATACAGTATTAGGGAAGAGTCATTTCATGTCCTGCTTTAAGTCCGCTTTAGAAAGCAATCCTAATGATGTCCTAAACATTGCTAGCAGTCATGAAACTTGAGTTAGTACAATTTACTAGAAACACATAGGTTGTAATAAGACAAAGATATTTCTACAGTAGTGCAAAAATAGCGAAAGATAGTAACTGAAAGATAAGATGCAGTAACTTCATGCTGCCATATATGAATAAGCTGTGCAGATTGCTGCAACTACCATGTGCTTTAGCAATTACATCCGTGTAAATTAGTGTGCAATGAAAAAGGGAACTGAGTTGGAGCTGATTACCCGGCCCCTCTCAGCAAGTTATTAGACTAATCACCAACCAACATATTTGAAAAACATATTTCAAATCCGTAAGTAGATCAGCCAGTCTCACATTGTTAATGGGGAATCAAACTCAAAGGCTTATCATTAATAATAATAGTAAATAGCGAACTTGCATTGGATTTTCTACCTAAGAACAATGCCCTCAATTTAGTTTTAGATTTAGGATTTAGTTTACAGTATTTTCCCTTGGCTCTGAAAATCCTCTATTTAATATTTCCAGACTTCTCAACTCCCTGTTCCTCAATTTGTCAAGTGCTGACTCGCCTTTTACTTTTTTGTTACAATTTTACCACTGTTGCAACAGTCTTATTGTATCATAAATGTTATAGTAAAAACAGTTCTTTGGTCACCTTATTTTCTTTTTGATTATTTTATGTCTTTTGAAAACAGCATTTTGTATGTCCAGCTATATCATTCTCTTTCACTTCTATTCCTTTTCTATTTTAAACTCACATTGTATTATCAACTGTTTGCACAAAATAACATTTTCAAAGATCTAGTTTTGTATGAGAGCTACATAATCACAGAAAACATTTTACTACATTTTGTTAATTTTAAACACAGCTGTTAAAAAGAAGCCGAGTGCACACAAAAAAGCTAAGTACACCAGGAGCTGAGCTGCGTAAAAAAAAGTGTTTCAAAATTCACATTAAAAAAATAGCAAAGAAGAGTGTGGTAACAAATCTGGTAGATTAGAGAGACAATTTATATCATCTATATCCATCAATAGGGCTCTGGTCCGTAAGGAAAAAAATGTGAAGTTTTTTTTGGGGAGTATTATACTCCCCAACATGAAGCTACTGGTATGATCTGAGAGAGTCACTTCACTTCTCTGAGCGTCTGTCTTCTTCCTGCCTCTGTCCTGTCTATACAGATTGTAAATTCTTGGGATCTCTTCACAGCTGAGATGGGATACTAATCTGTGAGTGTCTGCATATTATTAAATACAGATATTAACAGACTATAAAAGAACAGACTTTCTGATAGTAACATTGGATGAAATTTTCGTTCTTTTTAAAACTACATAAATTCTCTTAGAATGAAATTAGAGTTATAAAGAAGAAAAGGGATCTCCAATTGCAAGTTCTTCTGAGTTTCCTAAAAACTAAATGTTGATTAAAACAACACCTTTTTCAGGTTAAAAAGAACTCTTCTTGAGAGCTTTCCTTGCAAGAAATATACTTTAGTCATCTAGCATAATGTTTGATAATTTTGATAATTCCAAATTAGGCATTAAAAGCATAAAAAACACAGTTCTATAGGCAAAGCTTTACTTGCAAACGTAATGAAGAAAACGGAGAAATCCATTTAAAAACAGACAAAAAAGCCCACATTTGTCTATTTGGTACACACATTTGTAATCACAAAAATATTTCCTCTGGAACACTTAAAATCTCAAAAATAATGCAGAAACTCTTTAGAATACACTATGACGTGACAATCTGAAAGTAACCAGGTATTATGGAATTTTGTCCTCTCAATTTTACTGTAACTAACCAAAGGAGCACCTATGACCAACAGTTAAAAGAATTTATTTTCCATGGTGGAATGGAGTGATGTGAACTTCAGAAATGGTTTGCTTTGACATCAGCACTATTAATATTATTGGACACTTTTAAAAGAAAGCATTTAACAAATTCTGCTCCTCTCCAACAAAAAGTGACATTCGATGACATTGTGGCAAAAAAAAAAAGAGAGCAAGAAAAAACAACCTTAAAATTTCATTAAAATGTTTCAAAAATCAGAAAAGAAGAAGTTTCATATATGCCTGGAATAAACATTTGTCTTAACACTGTTTGCAGGCATCTGGCCTGGCATACTAAATATACATTTAATTGAAAAAGAAATTATGATATAGATTTATACAAACTGACAATGAACTTATCCATAATAACAAACATACCCTTGTTTGCTGCATCAACAGTTTGTGGTGTCTCTGTTGACAATTTCTGAAGGGCCTGTTCACCATCTGTCTTCTCTGGTGAGTTGTTATGTTGAGTCTGCTGTTGGTCTTCATCTTCAGCAACAAATGAAATTACACCTAAAACAAATAGATACCAGGTGTTACATTAGATGGGCATTAGCTTTATAAAACAGACTGCCAGACATGTACAAGTATTTCCTCAGTTCAAAAATAACAAAAAACCAAAGTAAAACTTCCACTCCAGATGTCAGACATCGAATTATAATTTACAATAATAAAAAACTATCTTAACCAAGTCCATGGAAATTTAGCGTTTTTTCTCCCAAAAGCATTTTTTTTTCTACTTACAGGATCTAAAGACCAGTAGTAAAAAACACAAGCAAACACACTTTCAAAGATTATAAAATATGGTGGCCAACAATAGTATCCTCCTTTCCAGCACAATTGTCTACGCACTGTCTTGATTGTATCTGTTATTTTTTTTTAAATCACAGTGTCTCATTTTAATGTTATAATAAATGGAATAGTTAAAGTATTCCTGTCATACATTTTTCGTATCGTAATCAAGTATTTAGAGAAGATAAAATAAATAGAAATCGCAAAACCAGGATTTTTAAATTGAAGTGAAAAAGTTCTTCAGTTAAAAATGCAGATTTCCATTTGATAATACAAAATCTAATAAAAAAATCTAGTATGTACATGGTTCCTTTTAACAACACTAATGTTATTCTGGAAAATTTGATATACCAGCTTTAAATAATCAAGTTTTGTTTCTTGCATTATGTGCCTCTCACTAAGAATTTAAAATCTATGCAATGTCTCGGAAATACTAGGTATCAGTACTATTTTAACTAAATGACTGTCCCTCAATATTTCAGTACATTCTGGAGAGTTCCAAAGTTGAAAAAAATATACCTTGCAGGTTTAATTCTTGCTTCATATGTATGATGAAAAACTAATTTGAGGAGGTGACTTATTTTATGATATTATACAGTAAGAAATTTTCCCATTCAAGATCATTAGAATATATGTGAATGGTCTCCCAACAGGAACTTATACAACTGTATCTTATTAAGGGTTTGGAAAAATTATTCATAGTGGAGCTTTTTTAATTTGAAATGGAGAATTAATATAATTTTATGAGACTCCCAGAACAATTTGATCTGAAAATACCTGCATTCAATGGTATTTTTGTTTCTCCAGCTTTGAGTGGGATAGATGTGTGGTAACAGATCACATGGCAGAGAGGACGTGCTGTGCTTTAGCATCTTACTAGCAGGAACAGCTAAAGGTAAATAGCAAGGCTCACGTGGAACGTGGAAAAGGGAGCAGTGGTGAGGGGGAGAGACAGTACCACACTGGTCACAAGAACGGGCTCAGAAAGCCAGCGTGACTTCAGCAGCCAGGAGCTGATTAAGCTTCCTGTAGACATACCTGTACATGCCAGTCTTATTTACAATCCTCGAGGCTTAACTTTCTTCCCTTAATCACACACTTATAGAATCATAGAATTGCCTAGGTTGTAAGGGACCTTTCAGATCATCTAGTCCAACCATCAACCTAACCCTGACAAAAACCATCACTAAACCATATCGCTAAGCACCATGTCCACCCATCTTTTAAATAATTCCAGGGATGGTGACTCAGCCACTTCCCTGGGCAGCCTGTTCCAATGCTTGATAATACTTTCAGCGTAAAAATTTTTCCTAATATCCAATCTAAACCTCCCCTGGCACAACTTGAGGCCATTTCCTCTTGTCCTATCCCTGTTACTTGGGAGAAGAGACCCACACCCACCTCTCTACAACCTCCTTTCCAGGCAGTTGAAGAGAGAAATAACGTTTCCCCTCAGCCTCCTTTTCTCCAGGCTAAACAACCCCAGCTCCCTCAGATGCTCCTCACAAGACTTGTTCTTCAGACCCCTCAACAGCTTTGTTGCCCTTCTCTGGACAGGCTCCAGTACCTCAATGTCTTTTTTGTGGTGAGGGGCCCAAAACTGGACACAGTACTCGAGGTGGGGCCTCACCAGTGCCAAGTACAGGGGGATGATCACTTCCCTAGTCCTGCTCACCACATTATTCCTGATACAGGCCAGGATGCTGTTGGCCTTCTTGGCCACCTGGGCACACTGGTGTGTGCCCAAAGGCGACTTTGGTAGCCTTTAATTAAACCTAGTTTAATTTCATTTCAGGAGGGATCAGTCTTAATAAAATGGTCTCACGGTTAGTTTTGACAATAATATTATACTAGAAGGATGCTACTCTTTAAAAAAAAAAAAGGCAAATAAAACATAACTAAAGTCAAATGCTATCAGAAAAGCAAAATTTGTTCATGATAGGTTCAAAGGTAACTATATGGATTTCATGGGTGGGCTGTTCGGTGGGTAAGGAATTGTTTGGATGGTCACATCCGGAGGGTCGTGGTCAATGGCTCAATGTCCAGATGGAGATCGGTGATGAGGGGTGTCCCTCAGGAGTCTGTACTGGGACAAGTACTGTTTAATATCTTCATCAATGACACAGACAGTGGGATCAGGTGCACCCTCAGCAAGTTTGCAGACAACACCAAGCTGACTGGTGCAGTTGACATGCCTGAGGGACAGGATGCCATCCAGAGTGACCTGGAGAAGCTTGAGAAGTAGGCCCCTCTGAATTTCATGAGGGTCAACAATGTCAAGTGCAGGGTCCTACATCTCAGCTGGGGCAACTCACAGCATCAATAGAGGCTGGAGGATGAAGGGATTAAGAGCAGCCCTGCTGAAATGTACTAGGGGGTACTGGTGGATGAAAAGGTGGGCACGAGCCAACAATGTGCACTCACAGCGCAGAAAGCCAAACATGTACTGGGCTGCATCAGAAGTGTGGCCAGCAGGTCGAGAGAGGTCATTTTGACCATCTACTCTGCTCTCTGTGAAACCCCACCTGCAGTACTGCATCCAGCTCTGGAGCCCCCAACATGAGAAGGACATGGACCTGTTGGAGTGGGTCCAGAGGAGGGCCACAAAGATGATCAGAGGGCTGGAGCACCTCTCCTATGAATACAGGAAGCTGAGAGAATGACTGTTGTTAAGCCTGCAGAAGAGACAGCTCCAAGGAAACCT